>NC_056735.1:937707150-938007150 GCF_019279795.1 Protopterus annectens
GCCCCTGCCATAAACATATTGTAATACAGGAGGAAGAAACTGTTGCAAATGAGAGTACAATACCATGTGTGGAGGAGATCCCTGGCTAGCCTCAGTAAGAAGGTGAGATCCCTTATAAGATCCTCCAAAGCTAGCTACGAAAACTATAACGCAACTAATACCAACAACAACCACAAAGCCTCGATGTCAACAACCAGATCTGCTCTGAGTTACAGCACAAAGGCATGAACATTACAGAAACAATTGATATTGGCAACATCGTGGCAGATCCCTCTCAAAGCTGCACACTCTAAAGGCAATATCACAGCATCCATGGGACCAGACAACATCCCAGGCTGCGTTTTACATGAACTTCGGATCGTACTGTCTCCTCACCTACCCACCATGTTCAATAATAGCCTCACATCGGGCATAGTGCCCCCTGAATGGTGCACAGCAACAGTTATCCCACTCCACGAAGGTGGTGCCACAATGGACCACGGGACGTATTTCCCTATAGGCCTGACTAGCCTGGTCTGTAAGGCTATGGTGCACATCATGGATCACTGTCACAGAGACATTGGGTACCTCCCAGCCTTTGTCCCCTCCATGTTTGGCATTGTTAAGGCCGGGCCATGCCTCCTAAACTGGTGGGCTTCTTAGAGACAGTTACCAAGGCATTAGATGAGGGTAATGAGGTCCACACAGCCTACCTAGATCTCTCAGAGGTTTTCAACACCATTCCTCCTTCTGGTATTATCAACATACCCATCCACCTGAACATTAACCTCTACATCATGTGATGGTTTGCAAAGTGGCTCACGGACAGAACATACACAGTGGGAGTTGCATACCCTAGGTCCGACTGTATACCAGTTACAACTGCCGTCCCCCAGGGCTCAGTCTTAGGACTCCTCATGTTCGGTATATACTTCACTGATGTACAGATAAGCACAGGAGGGCTTTGGCTGAAAAGGTTTGCAGACGACTGCAAACTAGGGGACATAATTGTTTCCCCAGCTGTTACAGACACCCTCTGGAAGGGTCGCACTAAGATGGATACCTGGTGTCAATATCATGGCATCAAGCTGAATGCCTAAAACTGCATAGTCACCCACTTTGGATATAACTAATTACCTGCAGATTATCACATGGGTGCTAGTCCCCGACATACAAAAAAGGTAATACGGGATCCGGAAACACCAGTAGATAGCAATATCTCTTTTGATACCCATAATGACAAGGTGGTTAGAATATCCTACATGGCCCGCCAATCTCTAATGGGTTCGCATCCAGATCAGAGGGGCCATTGTGGCTCTACACATGTCATATCAGACTCATTAAAGGATACAACACCCCATTTGGGATATACCTTGCAAGACAACTGCAACAGCTTGGAAGACCACATCAGTACCACACCAAGAGGATTACTGACTTCAAACAGATGACCTATGCAGCCCAACCTACAAAACTCCAGCTGTACTCAGTTGCATACCGCATACTCACAGGTGATCTCTGCTTGACATACAAGGCCCATGTCCAACCCTGTATTGCTGGATATGCTCCACCTAAACAGAAGCCCCTGAGAGCCACATGCTCTAGGGATATACACCTAACTACAACAATGCGTAGGACATGCTGAATGGATAGATTCCTGACCTGGACACTCCTTATGCTTTGGAACGTGATTCCAATGTACATCAGGCAGGGCCCCTCATGAGCACTATTCAAGGGAAACCTTGATGTGTGGATGGGAGACAGACATGTACCCGGGGATCACTGCATTGGCTCTGCTGGACAGAGACACAGGGAACTATTGGCTTTGCCGTTCAGAGGCACAGGGAACCAACCTATGGGGGTGGCGAAAGACAACACACGCTAGCTAGGCTTACAGATACCCTTGGTAAGACAGCCTAGTACCTACCTATGCACAGAATACATGTCTTATGTGCATGGATAGTTAAATAGCTCTTCCATTTTACTTTGCTATCATGCTGATAAACTGTCAGCTCACTAAAAGTCATATGTATCCTGTTATTGTGTATTGTAAATGCCAATTGACATAACTAATGTTTGCCTACCATTACAGTAATGCTATGTAGCTTGTAATACATATCTGCCTACAATAATGTACATTACACAGTTATTGGCACAATATCCCACAATGCAAAACATACTTGCACAGTGGCCCAACCTTCCACATGTTATTCTCTGTACACCCATACATATGGCTACAGTTACAATATATCAGCATATACTATCCCCTGTTATAGCACATACTTGTTGGACCAACCCTGCCACTGACATTGGCTGGTGAGGAGTATTTCTGTTCAAAGCCCTTATATAGCATCCCTTGTGCTTCCCTCAGCCAGTTTAAAACTAGTCTCAAGTCTCTACTTAAGTCCCACTGGCAATGCCCTTGTGACAATCCTGACTGACCATATAACTGCCTACCACTCACACACAATTATCTAAAGGACCCTCCACCTTAAATCTCTCTAGATCCCTTTAAACCTATTCTCCAAACACGTTGGTTCCTTATAGTCTGCCCCCCCGAATAACCATAGAATTGACCTGTGAATGGTCATATATCCTTCTCCCTGATGATTTTAACCTTAAACCTCATTACTTATTACCTACCTGTATATCTGGGTATTTATTCATCATGTATTAGTGGTATTGAATAGAGTGTATTTGTAAATAAGTACCTCTGAACTCTGTATACTATTATTGCTGCTTATGTTGTTTTATGTAGTGTTATTGTTTCTTTTCATATGTGGAGCTTTTCTCCCCGGGTCTCTGCTGAAAAGGGATATGTATCCAGTCGGACTAACCCGGTAAACAAATGTAAAATAAATAAATAAATAATAAATTGTGGTGTATGCAGTGTTTGCCTTGTGACCTACAGCAGTACACAAAAATACTACAAGCGTGGCTATGCTCAACAACACATCATTACAAGATAACTGTTTCCACTATATGGATTGCATGCACTTTAAATACTATAGAATAGTACTACATACACAGACATACTGACTGTTCTACATACCTTATTAGTAACCCAATGTATCGTTAACAGTTAATTCAATCCTTTTCAGTTTGTATTTCAATGTTATTTGTAATGTTCCGCTGGTATATACGGATGGTTTGAATGTGTGATAACACATCCTTTTCTAGGTACATATTGGTAACATGTGGTATCCTGCTCACCAGTTGCTGTTCCAAAGTAGTTAATTGGATGCACATCAGCTGTGCAGCTACTCCATTAGCCGATACCATGGCAACAGTGGTGTATAAGTGAGTATTCCTTTTGGGCATTGTCCGTTTGCCTTACTTTCGAGGGATACGGCCTAGATGTGTCATTGCAATATATTTCAACAGCTATATGGAGACACACAGAGATATATTAGCTTCATGACTCCCGTGGACTGTGTGTAATGGCTAGACGATTTAGTTCTACATGTGAGTACAGGTGTTATATTTCGGAACAGTGCTACTTATGCAGGGTTTGTTTGTACCTGATACTTCTGCAGATGTTTACGTCTGGCAAGGATGTTTGGCCAGCTCAATGCCGTATGGCTATGCATGAACAGTTATGTTGTGTACAGTGTGCTCTCCAGACATCCTTGATTTGATGTACAAGTGTAGCATACTGTGCTGTTACTCACTAATTGCTAACACATCCCGGTGTACGCACAACCCTCTGAAACGGGATTAGTGCAAACAAACCCTATTACATCAGCAGCTGTTCTATTGTATAACAGCCGCTATTTCACTTAGGGCCATGTTAGTGCGTCTCTGACAAGCTATGTTAAGGGTTCTGCAGATGTCGTACAGTGTGTGAATGATTTGTGATGTTATTACAGTTTGTATTGTAATATGTTTGGGTGTGGGGGTGATGGTGGGTGTGCTTAGCAAATGCAGGTGTGTAGGAACTGCTTTTATACATAATTGCTATGTGCGTAAGGGTTCCTTCCCTATTTGAACACCTATCCTTTTGTGGACTAATACAATGGTATTTGCAGGCTGATTCATTAAGGAACTGTTATGTGGTTCCTGTATAGCATGCAGGTGATGTTAGTCCTTGAATCCCTTCAGTAATACATCTGAATGTAATAACGTGTTGCTACATGATAGCTGTGTATTTCTGTCATAGGTATTTGCAGTCATAGTAGCTGTGTTGGTGACTGACCCTCTTTGGCTAGAGTTGCCACCTTTTCATATGTCCATAGTGCCATAGTGGGCCCTTTTCGGGACACACATCTGATTTTACAGGCCGACACAAACCCACGGTCAGTACAAGGGATATAACTTTTCTTTCTTGCCTAATTATAAGCTTATTCTTGTAGCAGTTTAGTAGCTTATCCTGTTTCCTGTACCATGTAGGTACTTTAGATACAGAAATAACTATTGTATGCAACTATTACAGTTCATATGGGACATAAATATGTCCTGCAATCCCAGAACATTTGCCACGTTTAATATATTTGGTCAGGACACAACCACCCAAAGAGGGACTGTCCCTCACAAAGTGAGACAGGTGGTAACACTATCATTGGCTCATGTCCATAGCACATATTTGTAATGGTGTATAGGCATATACTCTCCATATCCTTTGTTCATAAAGGTTGGTAGTGGTGGAATGTGTGATTGCTATGGTCTATGTTATACACATATGTGAACACTTCAACTGCTGTATATGGGAGACCTACAGAATCCTGAAACCACAGTGTTCCGATGCACACAGTCCCGGCAACAGACTCCCATACCCCACATTACCGACATAGACAGTAACTCACAAAGGTAACAAGAACATGGAACACACACATGCAAACACAGACACACTGCTACCCAACACATTCAAACAAACCATCCTACACTACATATGAGCAGGTGGCCAAGCCCCCCTACACACCCCATGTAGGTGTCTGCGCCCCATACACCACCCCTTACTTTAATATTCTACATCCTAGATCGTGCAAACAGACGCACAAAGCTAACACACAACCACACATAACAGTCCCCCAACAACACACATCACACACAGAACACACACTTACACACACTACAGCCCTAAGAAACACACAGTAACCTACCCAAACTGCAACACTAGAAGCACTGACTAACTGTCCATTAACATTGTGAGATTACATCTCGCATATCTGGTGTTTCGGTACTGTGTCCTTTCGAACCTTAAGCCTCGGGATTACATGCATAAAGCAGTCAGTATGTGGTAGGTATCCCATTTATATATACCTCCATGGTTATGTAGATGTTGTTAACCTATCTATATATCTACATATATATATATATGTATATCCCCATATATCGACATATCTCTCTCCCCCCCCCCCTCTCTCTATATATGATGATGTGTGTCTGTGTGTGTGTGTGTATATATATATATATATATATATATACATATATATATATATATATAAATATAAAACATGCACTTTTCAATGTGTACATGCCGGTTTGTCCTATTTCAACACATTCCTACCTTTTGTGTTTTATCCTGTCAGTATACACGACTGCCATTGGTACATCTCAGGTAGCTTAGTGGTATGTTATTGTGATGAATGTGTACATGGTTGCATGTTCTAATCCTGGCAGTGATATCTCACCTCTCAGAGCAGGCACTGGTAGTTCAAGGGTGATGAACGCACATTTCAGCGGTTGTGTGTTCCACATGTTTATTATTATGTGGAGAACTACCTATATATGCAAGATGTGTTTAAGGTATACTATGTAACATGTACACATCTGTGAAGATTCCTGTCAGGGATACTCTCCATTATTTGGAAAAACATCCTTGATTACATTATACAAAACTTCTCACTAACACTCTGGGGAATCCTTGCAGAGTGAGTGGTGAACAGTAGCTACACCCCAGGGATCCCACAAGTTGCTCTGCTCCACAGAGGGACAGTTAGTTGATCGATGGGGTGGTGACAGCAGACACGTTTTGCCTATGCTTATGAGTGGCCTCGGCGGTTGGGCATGTACCTCCCTATGTATCTATGAACCTGTACATACAGTATGGACACATGCTGATAGCTTAATATACTGTTCAGGTATTGACTTGCCTTGTGCCAATGGCAGTTGTGTGTACAATAGTTGAGGTCTACCTATGTAGGATGCACACAGTAGACCACGTATACATGACAATTTACAGGTGGCCGTGTGTGTGTGCCATCCATGTTTGCTGTGTGTGCAGGTGGAGAAGGGTGTCAGTGCATGAATGCTTGCACTGTCAGTGTGTGTGCTATACGTTCCCTCTTTGCCAAGGCATGGGCATACTGGGCATGCCTCCGTCTGCCTACTGGAGCTAGCACAGGTTGTTCATGGTCTGAGCCCCCCTGTGCCTGTGGGTCCCTTGGCAATGGTGGTGGGCTGTGAGGGCCTTCACCATTCTGTCCTTGCTGCAGCTGTTTCCGCAGGATCATATTGTGTAGCATGGCACATACTATGAAGATGTGGGCACATGTTCCTGGAGAGTACCGCAAGGCTCCACCAGATATGTCCAAGCAACGGAACTGTGATTTCAGCATCCCAAACATGTGTTCTATGATGATTCTGGTTTCTGCGTGTGCCTCATTATGGCATTCTTGCGTGGCTGTGTGTGCATTTCTGATGGGTGTCATCATCCACGGTTCCAATGCATAGCCAGCATCCCCCACCAGGTGGCCATATGGGATGTCTCCCCCTGGCAAATACCTGATACAGCTGTGAGGCATGCCAGATGTGGGAGTCGTGATAGCTTTCAGGAATGCCCTGGGCATTGTACACAACCTGGCAGTTGATGGAGGGGAATCCCTTGCAGTTTATGTAGCGCCTACCCTGCTCACCGTGTGGTGACGTGATGTGTATGTGCGTGCAATATATTGCATCCAGTACCTCTGGGTAGTCTGCCACATGGTGGAAGAGACGCTTATTGCTGGCCAACTCTTTCTGCATTCAGGTGAAGTGTATGTTCTCATTGGCATGTGGTAACATGGCATCCAGGAACTGGTGGAGTACCCTGGATGCTGATGCCTGTGAGATCCCCATGATATTCCCAGTTGGCCTTTGGAAGTTATCTGTGGCTAGTATTCTCAAGCTTACACATACCTTCGTGTCCACTGGGATGGGTTCCCCTCTGTTACGTCTGGCTCTGAGGTGTGGCCGGCACAGCTCAACAAGTTTCTGTATGTTGTCCCTGTCCACCCTGTAATGCTCTACTATCTCCAGATCATGTAGCCCCTGGTAGGTTATCCTGGGTCTGAACACTTGTCTCCTCCTCAGGTGCCTGAGATGGTTGTCAGCATCATCCTCCACACCACTGTCAGTCTCCAACACATGCTGGTGGATCAAAGATATGGCAGCTCCTAACATATACATATTAAAAGTTCCCTGTCTGTATACACCAATGGTGCAGGGTGTCTGGGAATATACAGGTGTGTGTGTGGGGCTTTCACACCTTATACTATTGTGCAATGAATGATGCTGGTGTAACTGGGTGTGTTTGTGCTATTCCAGCTGCAGGGTATCTTAATTATTGGTTTTACAGCAGGTACTGCTATTGTGGGGCCTTTGGTGTTGACTTACGCGTGTCTGCCATGATTCATCTATTGCCCTTTACTTCTATTTTCAACCCGATTCACCTCCCATTGTCAGGCATGCATCCAGCTGCCACCTTTCTTGTTTTGTGCTTCCTTAACCCAAGATTGTGTTGGGAAATGTGTTATGTAGCTGATCTACAGCAAGTTTGTTTTGTTCTGCTGTGACAGTTCTCTTCTCTAAGCTGTATGGCACCTCCCCTTTCCTGTTCTGCAGGTAGCTGCTAGCAGCCTTGTTAGCTGTTGTCTATGACCCACTGTAAGTTTCTAGGTGTTAATTGCTCATTTGTACTCCAATTATCATGCTGCAGCATTTCCTTATTGTCTTCCCGTATCCTTTCTGTTTCAGCTGTAGTGCGTGCCACGCACATCCGTTTACCAGGTTTCATGCGTGTTTTCATCCACATTTACATGAACTTTCGGTTACCTTGTGTGCTCTCAGCTAAGCAAAGCTATAGCTACTTCTACACCCCTATCCTAGGCTTTGCTTAGCAACACCCAACATGGATTAGCAATGACCCAATGTGCTTACAGATACGGTGGCATGCCCCTCTCTTGATGTCATGTTTACCTCCAGGCCACTCCTCAGTGTTGTAACACAACACCATGTGGTACATCCTTACGCCGGCGGGACATTTGCAATTCATGGCATTGACTACTAATTCCTAGTTACCTCACGGAACACTGTCACAGACCCTTAGCAACCCTTGCGCCATGGTTGTGGTGTAGCATGCGTGCCATTGACTATTACGGGGATATCATGAATTGCGTTACATCACAGTTTTATGACATCTAAATATATTTTCATTATGATCCCATTTGTGCACAGATGCACTGCAGTTTTACTTTGCGTTGATGCAGCCATGAAATAAAATGTTATTTTTTATATGTTGTGCATGTTGTTTTATGCCACTGTCTATATATTTAGCCATTGGCATATATTAACATTATAACATGTAAGTTTGGTCCACTTTCATGGCTCCGATTTTATGTTTGACAACATGTAAACCATTTTTTTTTTGTTTACATTTCTACATGCCTGCACAACTTCATGAATCGCTATATACCATCATTTGCATGCTACACTGCTGCGCATGGGGTAATTAGCATACGTGTGCCTGGAGCTGCGCAGCTCTGGCGTATGCTGGTAGTGCATGTGGAAACAGCTCTTACCTAAATCGCTTGACGGCCATATTTGGCGCTAGATCGTCGATGCTACTCCAGAGCATGGCGCAAGCTTAATGGGGGACTGTAACCAAATGTCAAATAAATAAATAAATCTAATAGTAGTGATTAAATTGCCAGCTGCAAAGCTTCGTCAGATGGTACAGCTGGATCAGAAAGGAGTATAAAATCTTTCGTTGTTAAAGTAAGGAGAATGTATTAATGATTCTAGACCAGGATTTTATGCAGAAATCACACATTCGAGCAACTGTTGTTGTTTGACACCCTAATATGAGATAATTTGTGTTACAGGGAAATTATATGCTGCTGTATAGATAGCAAAGGAGTTTTTTTTGATGAAGACAACAGAACAAGAACCTTTTCCAGAGAATATTTTGAATGTGTGCATCACAGAACTCTTTGAGAGCACAGTGAAGACTTTATTATACCAGTCAGTGGTTGCAGCTCTTACTTCTGCTGTTGAATATCATCCGTGTACTACTGCTAAACTTTCAACTGGACTGTTGAACTCTGTCCCTCATGATGCTGCCAATAAGAATGAGTTGAGCTGAAACAAGGCTTTGTGAATAATTCACATAATGAAGTCAAAGCTGTGCACATTATGACACACTGACCAAAAAAAAAAAAACATGCCAATTTCAAGACAGTGCATAGGTGAATATAAACAAACTGGAGTTTAGTGCTGTGGTTTTCTATATTATATAACAGTCCCATGACTTAGTACTGAATGCCATCAAATTAGCTACATCAGTGCAAAGTGACCCCTAACAGTAGCAGCTGAAAGAAGAAGAAGTGCAATGTATAACATGCTAATAATCACTGATAGATGATGGGCGAAGCAAAATTTGCCCATAAACAGTGACATTTACTCACAATAGAGAAGCCAGAATGGGTAAATTTTGCTAGAAGCAGGTAAATCATGTTCCACCTATGGCCCAGGAAAGATTATAAATAGTAAACATTGGAGTAATTTAAAAAAAATCTAATTTTTATTAAATAACTCCATCTATTGCAGTCTTCATTTTGTTTGACAGATGTCCCTGCACATCCCAGAAAATGTAGACGACCTCTTTAACATATGGAATGTGTTCACGTTTCTATACGTATGCATGGAAGGAGTAGAACTGAACTCCTGTTTCACCACCACAATCAAGACTCCAAGGTACTTAAACTCCTCCACTTGAGGTAGATGCTCCCCTGTCATCTGCAGAGAACAAACCACATCTTTCCAGGAGAGACCATGGTCCTTAACTTAGAAGTGCTGATTCTCATACGAGTTACTTCAGAGTTAGCAGGAAACTGCTTCAGTTCAGGCTGGAAACCACTATTTGTCAGTTGTATGTACTCAGTTTCATTCCATGTGCCTTCAGTTTTGCATTCCATTCCCCTGTCATTTATTGAATTTCCTGTTTGGAGTCTGTTTGTAATGCCACACAATTTTATATACAGCACAGCAGCTTTGTTGATTTGTCCCTCTAAACCTGTTTGTTAATGTTGTCCATCACCAGTATGAACAGCAGTGGGCAGAGCTGAACTCTGATGCACCCCCTTCCCAATGGGATCCCCTCTGTGAGTCTGAGCACTGTTCATACTTGGATGGTTGGGTCTTTGTCCATAGCCTGCATTAATTCTACCAATGTTTCCAGGACTTCAGTTAAACAGTGCTATGAGAAAATAAATAAATTTGCATCTCGTCTCCCAAGTCGAACACATCAGTGTATTCTCATGCAGAACCTGAACTCACTTTATTTACTACACAATATATTATATACTGTACACTGCTCATAATGGCGTATAAAGTACTGCACCATCTTTCAAACATCCCAGCCGTCAGCAATAGAATAAACTGGTAGAAACCCAAAAGGGGCCTTCAGTCAAAGGACCAAAACCTAATAGAATCCCAAAAATCCAACAACTTACATGGGGACTTGTTACACCGAGTAAGCATAGTTAAACTATGGAACAGCATTCATTACAGCAAAAGCATACATCCGTCTGCAAATGTCCTGAATCGCCTGGTTAAAAAGTATCCAAATACTCACAATCTCCACCACTTACCTATTAAACCATTTCTTTCCAAATGGCTCTAAGTCTTACTGAAATGACTTTATTGCACTCCTCCCATGAGAAACATAGGTACTTCTCTTTTTATTAGCTTACCAATCAACATGTTTATAGATGCATATTGCATCACTTTAGCTACTAAATTGTAATACTCTCTTCTACTTAGTGATGTTATTAGATTTATACTGATAATTTCCTGCTTCTATGATGTTTGTAATTTGCATCAAAGTCACATCTTAGGGCTTACTACACTTTATAACTTTGTGTAATATTTCCCATTTATTCAATTTTGATGAATTTCAGTGTAGCCGTGCAGTGAGACACCTTCCTGGATGCCACTGTCTCTTCCTGTTTTTTTATTTCCAGACATATTTTGATGGCTAAGGTTGCACTAACAGGAATAGGGCATAACATTTAACTCTAGAAACATTACAATACTCATTTGCTCTCCACATCTCTTAACTGTTTAAAAAATGCCACTGATTTTGTTTGTCACATGTCCATCCTTCTAAAATGTGACTTTTATGATAGTATAACATTAAATTAAATTAAAAACTAACCTCAGACTTTACGGTCTAAAAGCTATAACTTTTCTCCTCTAGAAATAAATCCACAAGAACATTAATTTCATCAGACATTTGTTTCCCTTTTCAATGTACTGAGTGTCAGTGGGTTGTTTAAATGATATAATGGCTGGTCGACATGTAGTGATGCATGTTTTGCATTTCGACCAAGTGACGTCAACTATTCATTATATAATCATATATTTACATATACATAAATTGCAATTACTCCTCATTCGGGTCAAGGCTGAAAAGGAGTCTGCTATAGAGCAATTAATAAATATTCTTAGTTTTCATGACAAGTGATTTTTCTTTATTTTTGTAAATTAAAATACTGTTGCGCATATGTGCACATAACTACTGCTTACTGTGTAAGCCACATTTATGCATCTGAATTATTTTTGTTAAAGCTAAATAAAGTTGATATGGCTATTACAATAGTGCAGTGCGCTTTGCTAACACATTCTGTGCTGACTATTCCTTTATATTCTTCCTCTTGTTCACCAGGTTATGTTACTTTTTCAGCTATAATTTATTATACACATTTAAAAAAGTATGTTATCTGTTTCTAATTACTTGTATATCCTTGTTTTTCCATGTGTCCACTGAAAAATGGAAACTCCTTTAAGTTCTATTGAATTCTGTTGAACCACCTGTTAAACAAGTTAATAAATAAGTCAAAGTACCTTTTCTGGCAAACATCTTTTGCGTTTAAGATACAAAATAATGGCTAATTAGAAAATAAAATGCATGCCTAAAGTAGCACAAAAATGCATTTCTTCAGTGTGATGTCAGATGAAAAAAATGTCATTATCATACATCACAACTTATCCATTTAAGACATCTTTGTCTTTCAAAGCTATTCACATTCATTTGTAAATACTACTTGTAAACAGCTTTTTTCAAATTCTAACAATAAATCTTCACAGCAATCATAAACAAACATTTGCATTTACAGAGTGTCATCTCTGCTGGGTAACCTTTTGCTCAGAGTACCATATTGTCAAATTTAAGAGTTTGACATATGGGAATGCATTTTTGTACAACTACAAAAGGAGAACATTCCAGATTAGTTTCAAATGCTAATGTTGGAACAACTGTGTGAATAAATCAAATGATGACAAAGCAACTGTGCAAATAAATGCAAATGTTGTTACAGCATCCATAAACAGAATTTGTGTACAAAGCAGTTTGAACATCAGGAAGCATGTAATGATTCTTTCATGCATACCCCTACACAAATGTAGTTCCTCACTTTTGGACAAAGATTTCCTAAACAACTGCAAATTTCCAGCTTTTAGCATTCTAAAGGATACATTTACTAGCATTGTGACTCACAATGTCCAACTTCTTTTTTCACTGAACTGCCAAGTCCTATGCAATAGAAAACCAATTATTAGGAGGTTAAAGCAACAATTTAAGACATACTATGTGAGTTATTAACATAAAGACTTATTGTCAATAGGAAATAGAAAGGGCACTTTAAATAAGAGCAGACATAATCGGCAACTGCTACAAAAGTTTTAGATTTTCTATTGAAATATATATATATATATATATATATATATATATATATATATATATATATATATATATATATATATATATATATATATATATATATATATATATATATATATTTATATATATTTATGTAGCTATGTATGTATGTATATATATATATATATATATATATATATATGTGTGTGTGTGTGTGTGTGTGTGTGTGTCTGTATTATATAAGGTAGATGCATATATATATATTATATATATATTTATCGCTGTAACTCAAAAGGTGGAATCACATTTGATAGAAAAGGTTTTTGTGAGTGAATGCTCATTTGACTGAATCACATATGGTTGAGTTTGATTTTATATAGTGTACATAAGCAGTACTGTGCAGAAAAATTAATGTTTGAATGAAAAAGTGGTATTTGTGAAGATGTATTAGACTGTTATAGCATTCGTTCTGAATATGCAAGTGTTTGTGGGATAGGGTTAGGTAAGGGGATAGAGTCAGTGTTGTGCATGTTTTGTGCTCTCTGTATTCTGTCTTTTTGTCTTATGTAGTAATACTGTTAGGGAAAAGTTTTTTAGTAATATAATATGTAGGGTTAGCGTTACAAGCTTTCTACCTTTCATGACACAATAGATAGAGATGAAAATATTTAATTTTTTTATGCACCAAATGTAATAATTGGCTACGGTTAAAATAGCCACAGTGCAGTTAGCCTAATGCTAATCTATAAACCTATACCTATGTGAACACAAAATGCAGTATGTAGTGCTCATTAGGGAAGGTTATTAACAGAAATTAAATACTTATAAACATAGTTGTGACAGCTGCTTGAATATAATTGTCTGAAGATCTGAGCATTCAAAGTGTTAACAGCAGTAGTGTGAGGGATAAATTATACAAAATAGTGAACTTTCTGTGTGTGTGTGTGTGTGTGTGTGTGTGTGTGTGTGTGTGTGTGTGTGTGTGTGTGTGTGTGTGCACGTGTGTGCGCGTGTATGCCTATGTGCCTATGTGTGTGGGGGGATAGGGAGTGGGAGGTGTATGGAAGGGAGAGGATTGCAACAAAACATGATGCCATGAAATCACATAAGTTTACTGAAAACACCAACTGAGACCCTCTCACAAGCTAAAATATGTATTTTCATGTAGATAATATACTAAAGGTAGAGCTGTAGGGAAGGTGCAAGAGAACCATCTGCCTTTTATGAACTGAAGACTACTATAGCTTAACAAAAGAGAGATCAACTTATAATAGAGCCACCAAAGATATCAAAAGATACTAAATGCAGTCTTCTACCATGTTTGGAAAAAAAAGTTAAATATAACTAAACTGTTGGCTATTGACAATATGTGTCCACATCAAGACAATAGTCTTTAAGAAACCATTAATATAATCCAAAGTTTTAGTCTGAAATAAATGCATATGAACACATGAACTATGCCATATGAGGCAGTCTTCCAAATAACTGCTCATCTCCAGCCACAGTACTTGTCAAAACTCTGTCCCTACATTTGTATTAACTTCACTTCATATTAGCCCTTAACATCACACTGTGCTATACAGACTGCTAGAGATATCCTTGTTCCTAGCTACCTCTCTGTGAAATAATTATATGGAAAAGCTCATTGTAACAGGATGTACACAGTAAACATAATGTATTAAATTTGCATTAAGAAAATGTAGCATAAAAAGGGATTCAAACACATTAATTCAGCTAACAGTAAAGGGTTGGTAGTAGCTGGATGTATGATAAAGAAGGACTGAAGGTAAGCATGTGGGTACATTTACAGTTAATTGCATGGCCTAGAATCAATCAGGTTACTTAACAATTTGCACAGAGTGCACTTCTGTTTGCAGGAGAGATACTGCCTGAGCCGACATCTAAGGGAAGGTTGATCGTCACTGCTCATCAAAGAGGAAGGCAGATTGATCCATATTTTTTGAAACAGCAGTATGTATGAGCATTAAAGGAAACCATTTTAGAAAAAAATATAACGTGGTAGGAGTAAAAACATATCCGTAGAGTCTAGAATTTATTCTCAGACACAACAGATTCCAGATATACTTCTAAATCTTATGCAGAACCGTTTAGTTCTACAAGGGGGTAGATAATTTGAGCTAATAACATCCAGGTAATTAGATACTAGATTATACTGAAAAAGTACTATGCAAACTTAACTCAAGCAAAGCAAAGGGAGGAGATGGAATTAGTAATTATAACCTGAGAACATTTCATTATATTGTTATTTATTAGATCATACTGATGACAAGAAGCTGTTAAACCTATCTTTAAGGGAAGGGAAAAAAACAAACCACCTCAATGAAAGATCAGGACCAGAGTGAAAAATAATCCAGCAGGCACAGGGAGTAATCCAAGACAGGTCTACAAAGTGCACAGACCACCAAAACTACACCGACAGTAAAACCAAAAACTTTTTTTTCCATTAGCAATTAATGGTTAATTAGGATTATGTCTTTTGCTTTTTCTTTTTTAAAATCCAATTTAAACTTTGTTTCATTGAGTCCATTTTAATTTTTATATATCCACTCAAGTTCAGTTCTGCTGGAATTTATCCTACAGTACAATTCATATTTCTGAGTATTTAAAGAGAAAAGGTAAAAGTTTATTCTCAGTATATAATACCATATTTGATAATTTATTCCTATCTACCATGCAGATTTCTATAAATTTTCCAGCTAAAATACTGGCTGCATGAATGCCATGGTACACTAGTAGAACTGATTACATTATTTTGCGTGAAGAAATAACATTTTTCTGATGAAAATTGTACTCCACTGTCCATAATGATATGTTTAGGGGAAACCACAAAGAGTTAATAGTCCTCTCTAGTTTGTAGGATTATTTTATAATCTCCTCCACTAATGTCAAATGGTATACTATCTATCAAAAAAAAAAAAAAACTTCTTAAAACCTTTGCATATTTTTGAATGTTTAAAAAGGAGATTATTATTGTTGCCACATTTAACAGAATATAAATGTTCTTCAACTCTCGTTTTTCTAATTTTCTCATGATCATACCTACATGAAATGCCATACACTGGGAACATTTGGCTATATAAACCACATTCATTTATTGACAGTCATGTCTGCAATTGTTCCCATTTGTTTGTGCCAAATGTTCAAAGTACACCTTGGGTCTATCCAGTTCATATATATAATTAGCAGGGGATGTGAGGGGCACAAGGTGGGCTTGCCCTTTCAAAGAAAACATTTTTTTCCCTTTTCTTTTCTTTTATTAATCAGCTACTGATCAATGAGTTATGCTCGACCAGTTCCTGTTTGATGGATATCACTTTCAATGAGCTATCAGACATACACACACACACACACACACACACACACACACACACACACACACACACACACACACACACACACACACACACACACACACACACACACACACACACACACACACACACACACACACACACACACACACACACACACACAACACACACAAAACACACAAATATATATATATATATATATATATATATATATATATATATATATATATATATATATATGGTTTACCTTTAACATCCAGAATCACATGCTCTCAAGTACTCCTATTATTGACGTACTTCCGTGAAAAGTTGGAATGCAGAATTCCAGTATACCTGACATAAACACTGAACCTCAAAACACCCTAAAGCTCTGGACCTAGGAACAAGCATTAAAATGGGTCCAAAAGGGGGTGAAATTGGTCATTTGGGAATGTAGGTGTTCTGCATTCCATCATTCGGGATGCAGGACATTGAGCAGGTGGACTTGAGTACATGTGATTCTGGATGATGATGGTAAAAAAAAAAAAATATATATATAACAAAAACAAATATATATATATATATATATATATATATATATATATATATATATATATATATATATCTATAGTTTAATATCAGATGACAGAACTGCGCTTGACTGAAAATGACATGATTGCAGAAATTTGGCTGAAAAGCACTTTGAAAACCTGCATGACTAAAACAGATTAGACTGAAACTCATTTCAGTGAATCACAAATCATAGAAAAGTTTCTACATAACAAAATGAACCCTAACATTTTTCCAAGGGAGGCAAGCCCCCCTGATCCCCCAAGTGAGGGGCAAGCTGTCTGATCCTCCCAAAGTAGGGAGCTACACCCTCCCCACTCCCCATTAACTAAATATACTAAATCTATGGTTGGAAAGCCACAGAAAATAGAAAAAAACCCACCATATACAGTGAATCAGTGTTGGTGCATAAATACAAGGATCTATAAATTTGGGGGTGTCAAGACATGGGGCTCTGCCAATCTATACATAATCTTCTAGGTTCACTTCCCTAGCAAAACATATCCTCAGAAATAACACCACCACATACTACAAACACACTTCTGCATTTCTGAAACACTTATTTTTCTCCAGAGTCCAGGTAAGTGCTTCTTCACATCTTTAGTCCATTAGTCATGTTCTTCTTTATGCTATCTTTCGTTCTTTAAAATGTTCAGGGTTGCAGTTTGCTAGTTTTCATTTCTTTTTTTATTTTATTTAACCTGGGACCAGGTAAGTGAACTGGCCCTAATATTATTTCCAGCCATGGTCCACACCACACTTATATGTTCCTTTTTCTTTCTGAGCAACAACAAAATAACTGCCATACTGGAAAATGATTTTACTACTGCTATGTTTCCTATGAGTGAAAAATATTATCAACTACCTTACATAAATTGGTGTTGTCCTCTATTATTTTTCAGTCAGAACTAATAATATCTCTGATGCTTTTACTGTCTACAGACATAAAAAGAGAGAAGCTTGATTGATTTGTATATACATTCACCTTAATATTAGTAATATTAAGACTATTTTTTAAAAAGGGTAGAAATTCAGTATCTCTTTTGGATAGTATTTAATTGGCTGAATTTTCAAAATCACTAAGTATATAACCTTATTCCAAAATTAACTTGGTAATAAAATTGACCTCTTTAGAAAGCACTGAGTCTTCTAAACACATCCTAGAAGCACTAATAAGTTGTCCCCTAGGAATATTCTTCTTGATATGAATACAGTGTCCACTGTCCATGAGTATAATGAAGGAAGTCATTAGTATGTGCGCTTTTCCTGTGATTGAACTTCCAAAGATTTGGTTCAGGTGGTCCATATACACTATAATATAAAACAAAATAAGTAACTTCTGCCTCTCATTCTCCCTAGTAAATTTCAAAAATTGTGTTGTAACATTATCTTAGCAGTGCGCCACTGGTAGAACAACATGAGCTCAAGCTGGTGCCCATCTAGGCAGTGCTGACTGATCAGAAGCAGGAAAGGCAGTGCGCTGTCATTACGGCCCATGTGAACTGGCAGCATCTCAAGAAAGATATAAACAGTCCAATGACAGTGCCTGCATGAGCCTTGTATACTGCATTCAGTTTCTGGGACGTACACAAGTGAAGGGTTGCTTGCATTTAGATTCTAAGCAGGATCCACTGCTTTATTCATCCTGATTGTGTCTATTTTTGGACCTGAACATTGTGTGGGGTGAATGGTAGTCTGAGTATTGGAAATGGAGACATAAAGCTGGTAAAATACCAATGTCTTTCAACAGGAGTTCCCTGTCTCTCTACAGTGAGTCAGGAAAAGCTGCACTTTCAAAATATGGGTGTTAGTCGACTGTCGCTTTTACAATGAGAGTATTCCTGGAGTCTGTATAGCAGTCTAGATCTTGTATGAAAAATTGCTGGGCTGAATAGCTGGAACGGTTGCCTATACATTTTGGGACTCTTCATCTGTATGATCTTTGGGCCTGTGACTAGTTCCCACACAGTTGTGAAATAACAAAGACCTGAAAGGGGTGCTGGAAAATCTTTTATACAAATCCTTTAACTACAAGTGACTCGAAAGGAGTTGGGGGAGTTGGCCTGATAAGGAGGTTAAACACATCAAAAATAAGTAAAAATTTGCAGCGTCATCTAAGGAAAAACATATGGATTGTCCATAATTTGTGAGAAGCACATTAGGTAAAGAGAGTGAACGTTGCAGCCTGTGCTATGTTTGGGATTTATAGTCTCGTGCTTCAGAGGTGTTAATTGGGAATCTCCAAATGCTGTCACTAGAACTATATATATTTAATTGAGAGAAGCGTGAAATCAAGTGGTACTAATTTAAGAACTTTTGTGCCTTGTGACTAAAAGCGTACTACAGTTTTGCATGTCTGAAGGGGTATAAACTGGCAAACAAGTGTAGTTGTGTGTGGAACAGTCCGTATTTAAGCAAATATTGATGTAAAGTTTAAGCAGGAGCTTGTGACCACAGGCCAGCGCAAATCTCTGGAATTTCCACAAGATCCGGCCCTGAGCTGAGCATTGCTGGTCTGCAGCTTATCCAGACTAGTCTAATGTTTTTTTCTGCATGCTTAAATGCTCTCAGTGGGGATGAGAAGTCTTCAGGTGCAGGACATTGAAGGAAGCTTCCCAAGGGAAGTTGCAGCTGAACTGAAAAAGACCTGCTGGTCTCACTCACCTACATCTAAATAAACCTACAGTTTATTTCAGGCAAAAGTTTCTGAAAAGTTACACTTCTAAGAACTGATGTGAGAACTGTATTTTTAGTGTACTGGTTTTCAACTTTTGTGCATGAGGGACTTTTTATCGGGGTATCGTTTGCCTGGGGTAAGTTGGTTTACGAAGCTTTGAGTCCAGTCTGATGCGTTATATATCCTGAGGGGTGCAGGCCTAATGGTCGTTTTTGTGAGCAGTTTGTATAATTTTTATCATTATTTTGGGGTCAGTGACTTGTGATTATTGCTGTGGAGTTTTAGAGTTTTTTTCACTCTAGTGGAATTGACATATTTGATTACATGCTTTTGTATTTTTGCTTGACAGTTTTTGCTATTTTATATTTAATGTATAACTTGGTACTGGATCTGCTGTAGTTTTTTTCCTGTGATTTGTTAGGATATAGATTGCATAGGACACAGTTCTGTTCATGTTGTATAAGCTAGTAATCTAAGTGTATCTGAATAGTCTTTAGAAAAAAAAAAAAAACTTCCACTGTATGCGTATACTATCTTATCTGTTTTTACATTGTGACATTTATTTTATTGTATTCTGTCTTATGTTGTTATTGTATATCTTAAAAGATTTTGTTTATACTGCATATTATTAAAATTAAACCGCACCCTCACTCCATTAAACCTACCACAACCTCTAATCCAACAAACCACAAAACTGCATACTATCTCTCTCCTTCTACATCCATCCACAGTCTTCCAACACAGATAACTGAATCACCATGTCACCAACACCACACTCCCACAACCATATCATCCCATTACTCTTGCCTTCCCTATCCATCTGTCTTTACTTTTTCTCCTTCGTTACTACTTATCACCATCCACTTAACACTATGCACTGTATCAAATCCCCCACCCTACCATACACCACAAACCATCCCTTCATACCTGCAAATGCACAACCAATTATTCTTTACCCTTTAATTTTTCAACTCATTTCTCCTATCCATTGCACCTCACAATCCAAAAAATACCCAGCCTCAAATACCACTTCCTAACTGTATTCTACCTTAAAACCATTACCAGCATTGCAGCCCAACTACTACTAGGAGGTGATATCCACCCCAACCCTGGCCCAACATACAACACCCATACCACACCCAACCCCAACCTCCCATTTAAGCATAAACCTACTAATTTACTCATTCTAAACCTAAACATTCTCAGTATCATAAATACAATAGAACAGTTACATGGAATTATCTCTGTATACAACCCAGACATTATAGTGATTACAGAAACATGGCTTAAACCCCACATTAAAGATAACTCTATAACTCCACCTGGCATCAACATATTAAGAGTTGATAGACCTCACAGAAAATGTTGTGGCATTGCCCTTCTTTACAAATCCAATTTAAAAGTCCAGCTCCTTCAAAAAGAAACTCCATATTTTAACACTGCTGAGACTATTCACCAAAATCCTACTAAACCAACACAAACAACTAAACCTACTCAGCATTTATATACCACCAGGAGACAACCTTAAGATACTAGAATCTATACTCCACTGGGCTTCCCACTCCCTGTCCCAAGAAACTTTACTCCTAGGTGATGTCAACATAGACTGGAACACTATACACTCACCCATAGCCACCAACCACATAAACCTATATAATTTCATACAACTCATACACTCACCCACAAGAATTGACAAAACCACCAAACAAGAATCCACCTTAGACTGGATCCTGACTAACCAGCCCAATGCTGCCCACCTATCTGGAAAACTACCTGACTCCCTCAGTGACCACAACCCAATCTTTCTCCTTCTGCACAAAATAAAATCTACTAACACCCTTGCTCTCTTACAAATCCTTCCCAAAAAAACTTATCCCCAGAACAATTCTCAGAAGCCCTAAAATCCTGTGACTGGGCTCCCATAAAAACCCTTCCCCTGGATAATGCAGTAGAATACTTTAATGCCAAATTCCTAGAGATTTTAAACCAACTAGCCCCTCTAAAAATTATAAGAATGTGAAGTAACCCTGCGCCCTGGTTAAACAAAGCCACAAAAATCTTACTCAAGACTAGAGACAAAGCTTGGATAACTTGTCAAAATACTAAACTCCCATAACTAAGCAAAGCTTTGCTGAGCTCAGAAATAAAGCAAAAAAGCAGGTTAGGTTGGACAAGAAACACTACTATATTTCCCTACAAAGTGAACATAACAACAACCCACAGAAATTCTGGGCTGCAGTGAACAACATCCTCCAGCCTGGTAAAGCTGCCACAGCACCCTCAGATATCACAGGTACTGATCCACACATAGCCTCTAGTTTTAATAACTACTTTACCTCTTCAATGCTGAACCTGGTAAGTGCAATATCACCCATGACCCAACATCAACCCTTAAACTACCAGACTAACTCCACCCCCTTCACTTTTAACCCAGTTCCAACTACAATCATTCAAAATCTCTTAGCTAAACTCAAACCTACCACCCTAGCTGCCGTCATTCTCCCAGATCAATATCTCCAAATTGCATCCAAGGCCATCACCTACCCCATCTCCCTACTCATTAACAGATCTATCTCCTTGCATTCCATTCCTTCATTATGGAAAATCTCATATATCATCCCTCTCCACAAGGGAGGTCCATCTAATGACCTCTCCAACTACTTTCCCATTGCTATCCTATCACCCCTCTCAAAAATTCTAGAAAAATGTATCCACCACCAAATCCTTACCCATCTGATAACTAACAACCTTCTAACTAAAACCCAACATGGATTCAGACCGTCCCATAGCACCAACACTGTTCTAATTAACTTCTCCAATACCATAAACTCACATAGGAACCAAGGGAAGTTGGTCCCTGCCACCTTGTTAGACCTATCCAAGGCATTTGATACAGTTTCCCATAGCAAACTCCTCGCCTGCCTATCAGAACTCAACCTCGATGACTCCACCCTAAAATGGTTAAACAGTTACCTAAACAACCGGTCACAATCTGTCAAATGGGGCAACTCCTTATCCCCCCCACTCCTTGTCAGATGCGGTGTCCCACAAGGTTCAATCCTTGGTCCCCTTCTCTTCAACATATTTACAAATAATCTCCACCTAGCTACCACTAAAGCCAACATCGTCCAGTATGCGGATGACACTACTCTAATCTGCTCAGCACCAAGCATCCAATTACTACAAAGTAAAGCCCAGGAATCCTTTACTGAGGTAGAGAACTGGCTAAACAACTACCAACTAATACTAACCCCCAAAAAAACACAGCTAATACTATTCCACCCAATCAATCACTCCTCCGCCACCTTTACCATCATGTCAACCAATGGCACCCTCATCACCCCAGTAACTTAGGCCAAACTCATAGGCATCACTATTGATCAACAACTTAAATTCAACAAACACGTATCCCAAACTATCTCTAAAGTCCATAAAAAACTTGGTTGCCTATATCGTTGCATACTATTCCTAACCCCTGAAACTAGAACAATAGCCAAAACTCATCTCTTATCAACACTACTATACGCCTCTCCAGTCCTCACCAATAATAACAAAACTAACCTGAACAAACTCTCCACATGCTACAATAAAATAGCTAGGTTTGCTGCCAATAATAGATCACATTCCCACCACTGCCAATCCCTAATTAAACTGCACTGGTTAGAATTTACAAACCTCCTACACTACCACCAACTGATCAAAGCCCAACAAATTCTTTTTCATCCGGTGAAGAGCCCTGCCCTAGCTGACATACTAAACTTTCACAACCCCAAAAGGGAGCTACGTTCATGTTACAAAAACCTGATTGAAATTAACCCATGCAATAACAGCGCTGGGGAGGCCCTATTCTCTTATGATGTTGCTAAAGTATGGAACACTCTCCCACCTGAACTCAGCCTACAAAGTCACACAAGCACCTTGAAGGGCCTTCTTAATTCACACCTCAGTGCTAACCCTCTCTGCAACTGCAAAGACACCCCTTGAAGACCTACTTCTCCATATAAGTGGCCCGCTGTATGCCTCCATTGCATACACTATATTCTCACCTGATATACTCACTTGATATGTACTTTTTTTTGTAAATATTGTAAATAAGGGTTCTACTACTGAGTACCTTATTGTTTGAGTATCTTATTGTTTTACAAAATTATTCTTGCACTTTTTTGTTTCTCTTACCTTGTATACCAGTTTTTTATTGTTATCTAAACTATGTATGTACTCTATTAACTTCCTTGGAGCTTTTCTCCCCAGGACTCCACTGAAAATGGACACTTAGTGTCCAGTTGGATTTATCCTGGTAAAATAATGTTAAAATAATAATAATAAAATAATAGTAGTTTACATACTTCATCTTTTCCCTTTTAAATACAGTAAAAACATCATCTACGATCCTCTTGTAAAATAAAATGGAAAGAAATATTTTGCTCTTAGAAAAAAATTGCTTTTTCCCACCACTTCAACACCAGGTTGGTGAATGCAATTGCAACAGAAGACCTCATAGCTACACCTGTGATTTGTTTATAATACTGTTTGCTAAAAACTACAAAAAAACACACAAGTTCTAGTACCAAACACTATAACTGAATATTGCCATGGGAAATTTCTGTAGAAGAATGTAAATAACATATAACAAATTCAATACCTTCATCCTGTGGACTGCTAGTAAATAATTTATATATGTCAAATTCATGAATGGAATCAAATTCATGAGTGCCTGCACTAAGTGCACACTAAGTGCACAGTAAGTGTACATGATCTGTACTCAAGAACATCCATACCAAACATGCTGTCCATTCACTCAGAAAAATTACAGGAGGTGTAGACATGGTCTAGACATTGTGGTAACCTTTATAAATTTATAAATCCCCCTTGATATTTAAGGTTGCAAGAAAATTGGTAGGAAAACTAAAATTAGGAGGAAGTAGATGGTTGTTATGCTTGTGGTGTCTGTTCATTCAGAATGTGTACACTTAGATAGGCATTAATGATTCCTGCCTATTCCATTGAATTCATAGTTTCTCAATTATTTAAAAAGTTCCAAGATTCTCTCAAGAGTTTTGAACCACCTTCCTCTTATCTATATCCCAAGAATATGTATTTTTATACTCAACAGATGCCCCTGTCTAAATTACACATACCCTGGCAGTAACTGTGAATTGAAAAAGTACTAATTCACTTCCTAATCTATTTCTCACATAGATGTCGCCTTCAATTGGTTTAACTTTGAGTTTACTGCAGTAATAATAATAGTTAATAATACAATCAATTATTATTCTCTATCTGTAGATTCCATAACACTCCATTTATTATATATTTGGTACCTGTCCAAATAAGTATTTTTTACATAAGATTATATGCTATATTTCCATTATCACAGGCAAAGTCTGATGTCCTTGGGCTCAGAGTTCTGCTCCAGCTTAACTACCTAATTAAGTAACTAAGTAACTATATAAATAAATAAGTAAATATATGCATAGATAAATGATAGGTAACATTATTTTAATACCATTAAGTTTAACAATAAAAATATTTACACAATGTACACAATGCATTAAGACAGAAAAGTGATCAAAATGCTTCCCCTATCTTTTGTTGAAACTTAACTATTTAAAGCTTCAACCAGATGAAGCAAGTTAGTCAAAACTTTAGCTTAATGAAAAAGAAACTAAACCTATTTTGCAAGGGGGCAAGCTCCTGTTCCTGTACCCCACTATGGATTTGATTGTCCCACATACTTACTCCACAGTCACATAGCTGAGGAGCAGAACAATTCGAATGTCTGCCAGAGAATAAGTAGAAAATGTACAGGCAATGATTTCCTATAGAAAATGGAAATTGGAAAATTCTAAGTTTGGGAACAAAAAATAATGAACTGAAACTCCTCTAGTTTATAGGTTCACAGGTTCATAGGTTGGTACTAGGCTATCGACTCCAAGGCCTATGCAAGCCTAGCCATAACAATTCCCTGGATATTTCTTCCCACAATATTTACTTCTCTGGGCCCCTGTCTAGCAGGGTGACTGACATGATCCCTGGGTGAATTTCCTATCTCCCATCCAATCATCAAGGTTCCTTTTGAAGAGGGCCAATGAGGCGTTCTGCTTGACATGTATGGGCAGTCTATTCCAGAGTATGGGGAGTCTCTGGGTCAGGAACCTATCCCTCCAGCATGTTTTGTTCATTGTGATGATAAGGTTTAGATCCCTGGAGCATGTGGCTCTGAGGGACTGGGATTTCTTTAAGTGGAGCATGTCCAACAGCTCAGGGTTTGACATGGCCTTGTATGTTAAGCAGAGATTGTCTCTGAGTAGACGATATGCCACAGAGTATAGCTGGAGTTTTTTTAGATGGTCAGCATATGGCATCTGCTTTAGGCCTGTAATTCTTTTAGTGAGGTATTTCTGTGGCCTTTCCAGCTGTTGCAGATGTCTTGTGAGGTACATACCAAACGGGGCATTATACTCTGTAATGGGTCTAATGAGGAATGAGTACAGTGGGACAATGACCTCCTTTTTTCTGGATGAAAGCCCTTAGTGATGAGGTGTGCCACATAGAAGGATTTTCTGACTGTTGTGGCGATGTGGTTATCGAAAGTGAGACCACTGTCCACCTGTGTCCCTAAGTCTCTCATCACACTTTCGATGTTTAGTGTCCTGCCACCTATGTGGTAATTCATGGGTACATGTTTTTTTCCAAAGGGGATAGCTATACATTTCTTGGCATTAAGCTTGAGCCCATGGCTCTGGCACCAGGCATCTGTTTCTGTAAGGCCCTTTTGTAGAATATCCACATCATTTGGGGATTCAATAATGGCTCCCAGTTTGCAGTCATCTGCAAACTTTGTTAGCCAGAGTCCCTTAGTGTTGGCCTGTACTTCAGAGAAGTAGATGTCAAACAAGAGTGGTCCCAGGACTGAACCCTGAGGTACTCCACTTGTCACTTGTCTGGAGCTGGATTTGGAGTTGGCTACTTTTACAGTTTGGGTTCTGTCAGTAAGCCAGTTGGCAACCTATCGAGTGACATAGGGATTTATGCCCAGATTAGTAAGTTTATCTATGATTCCAGAGTGGGGGATGGTGTTGAAGGCCTTGGCGAGGTCCAGATAGGCTGTGTGGACCACCTTACCCTCGTCCACAGCTCTGGAGACTGATTTGAAGAAGTCAGTCAGATTCAGGAGACAAGATTGGCCCTTCACAAACCCAAACTGGGTGGGGTCCAGTGTTTGAAGGTTGCCAATGTCTTTGTTTATAAGTCCCATGATAATGCGTTCCATGCCCTTGCAGATCAGGCTTGTCAGACTGATGGGATGGTAGTTCCCAGGATCCAAGGCAGATCCTCCCTTGTGGAGCGGGATAACTGTAGCTGTGCTCCACTCAGTGGGCACGAAGCCTGAGGTGAGGCTATGATTAAACATGACACTTAGGTGAGGTAACATTTCATATTGTAGTTCATGTAGTACACAGCCTGGGAGATCATCTGGTCCCATGGATGCTGTATTCTTAGCTTTGGAGAGTGTGGTTTCTACCTGTGTGGCCGTGATTATAGGAATTTGGCAATCTTTTGGTATTGAGATGGGTCCTTTAGGGGGTGAGAGGGGGGTGAAGTTGGCACTAAATCGATCTGCCAGGATATTGGCAATATCCTTGGGAATCAGTATATTTAATGCCATTCTGTTGCAGGTCAGAGCAGATCTGAGCATTGCCATTTAGATTGTTGACATAACTATAGAATGCCTTGTGGTTGTCTTTGGAATCTTTGGCAGTTGTATTTTCGTAACTAGCTTTTGAGGATTTTTATGAGGGATCTCAGCTTCTTATTGAGGCTGGTGAGGGAGTTTTTTGCATCCTGGGATTTTCCTCTTTTCTGCAACAGGTTCTTCCTTCTGTTGTATAGTTTGTTTACAGCAAGGGACCACCAGATTGGCTTCCTGTTTTTGGAGAAGAGCATCTTGGTTCTATTTGGGATGGCACGATTCATGCATGAGTGGATGTGCTCGTACAGTGCCTTAGTGTAGGATTCTGCAGTCGAACTTCCAGATCCCATCTGCGTGGGTGTTGTGAAGTTTGTCACTTCTGACTTCAGTAGCATGAAGTTGGCTTTGGAGAAGTTTTTTAAGGAGGTTTCCTTAGTGGGGGGTGGGATGTGGATGTCAAGGGTGATTTGCTTATGGTCAGACCTGACCAATGAGGGGGTGACCACTGGTGTGGAGCATCTTTCTCCCATGTTGGTAATGACCAGGTCTAGGATATTGGAGCCCCTGGTGGGACAATGGATTAGCTGATCCAGGGCATTGGAATTTATGAATTCCAAGAACCGTTGGGAAAAGGAGTTGGTACCCGAGTAGTTTTCCCAATTAATGGCAGGGTAGTTGAAATCACCCAGTATTAGGGTGTTTGGTTGTATCTTAATATTTTCCAGTATGTTTACAAAGGTGTAGTGAGAATCTTGAGGCATGGTGGGGGATCTGTAGCAAGTTAGAATTTGGATTGCAGTCTTACCTAGTGTTAGCTGCACCTGGAGAATTTCAGATGCATTGTGTTGGACAACAAGCCTGGAGGTGTGAATATCCTTGGTGAATATGGACACTTCTCCACCATTAGTGTTTCGGTCTTGGTTTTGTGGCCGAAAAGTGTGGTAAGAATTGTTGCCTGGTATTGCAGGGGTGCTCTCTGGAGCCTTGAACCAGGTCTCAGTTACTGCATAGATATCGATGTTCTCCATTTTTAGGAGTGCCTCGACAGAGTGTATTTTGAGGTTTAGACTTCTAGCATTGAGTAGCATTACCTTCAGATTTTGCATGCTTGTATCTGTTATGGTGGTGGTTTTATCCTTTGAACCTTGCCTAAAAAAGGCACTATAGGGGTGGCAAGAGCTTTAGCCAGTAACCTAAATCCCAGGGGTGACAGGTGCAGACCATCTCTGGCAAAGCATTGTGGTTTGCTGATCATGTCTTCCCAGGCAGACAAATACTGGATCCCTTTTGAATGACACCAGAAGCTTAGCCAATTGTTGAAGTCAATCATTTTGTCCTTATACTGTGGTATCATTCTGGGCGAAGGCAGGATGCTACTTGGGGCTAGAGTCATATCTGCCTGGGTCACATGATCCAAGAGCTCTTCCATGTCTCTTTTCATGTAGTCCAGGGAGGTACGTCTCAAGTCATTAACTCCAGCATGGACAATGACAGAGTCGTATTTGTACTTGTTGTGGAGTTACTTGAGTGCATGCGTTATGTGGTGGATCATGGCACCCGACAGGCAGCTGACTGTAATTTTCTCCTTGTTCAGCCTGGTGAGTGGGACATCAGTGTGCCTGACTATAGAGTCACCTATGACTAAAGTGTTGGGTACATTGTCTTGCCTTAGGAGCTGTTGTTGGGTGGCACACTGGTGTTGTGAGCTATGTGTCACTTTGGTTGTGACTGGTGTTTGCGTTTCAGCTTCGGAAGTCCTTGTTGCTTGGGCAGGTTAATGTTAAGGGCCTCCGCATATGTTGGTTTAATGTTGCTATGTGTGGGTGTTGACGGCATGGGTTTTGAAGGGCTATGAGTTGCTTGAGATGTAATGCAGGTGTTAACCTTCTCCTCTTGACTGTCTAGCACAATCTTGACCGGAGAGAGCTTTGCTTCCAGTTTGGCTATGTAAGTGCATCTCTCACAGGTTGTAGTATTGGGTGGTAGGAGGAGAGAATTGTCTGTGTACATGAGGCAGTTGTCACATTGCCCCAGTATGCCCAGATTCACCAGGTGGACAGGAGAAATCACTGGAAGCTGACCATTGGACATGCCTGTTTAGGTGCTTTTTTGTAAAGTTTAAGAGCTGTTTTCCCTTACCTTTGCAAGGTACTTTGTAATTATAGGCTGTTTAGTGCCTATGATTAATTTCACCTTATTGACAAGGAGAGCCGAGTGCTTGTATCAGTTTCAGGATTCCTAGTGCTTTCCAGCAGGTTCTAGAGCAAGTGCTAGTCTAGGTGCAAGAAAGTAGCAGACCAGAGCATATACAAACAGTAATGCACACAAACTCATTCACAAATAATTTTACAAAATATATCAGGGTAAATGTACCCTTAATTAATCTGTTAACAGCTGTTTTAAATGTATGAACACCAGAACCTACCCATGAATAGGACCTAGGAGGTAAAATATCTAATGGCACCTGTAACCTGTCAATCATAAAAGCTGCCTGTAGAAATGTACCTTGGAAAATGGAACAACTGATTCATATTACAGTTTCTATGTAATGGATAAAAAACAAAAACATTGTGTGGTTTTGGTGCATCTAAAAATAGAAGGACATTGACTATAAAATATGTTATAATTGATATAGATATCAGTCACTGGCAAGTTATCAAATGCCATCTCATCGATCCTGGAAAACCACCGTAACAGTTGATCTAAAATCAGCTGACTGAATGAGCTAGCATTTGTTCTGTGACAGATTGTGGCACAGTAGGGATCAGGAAACTTGCCCTTTCATCACTGTATTGTGATCTCAGAGTTCGTACATATAATTAGCATGGAGAGGGGGTGCAGGAGGGCTTGCACTTGCAAAGAAAACAAGTTTTTTTTTCCTTTTTGTTTTGTTTTGTTTTTTCATTTGGCTGCTGATAGACATGTTATGCTCGATCACTTGCTGTTCAATGGATGTCACTTTTGATGAGTTGCTGAGCATGCACACATGTGGTTTGCTATCAGGTGACAGAACTGCAGTTGACTGAAAATCACATGATTGCAGAAATATGACTGTAAAGCACTTTGAAAACCCACTTGACTGAAAACCTATTTAGCCACAGTTCATTTCTCTGAATCACAAATCATAGAAAAGATTTTTACGTAACAAAACGCACCATAAAAATATTTTTTCAGAGGGACAAGCCACCTGCAACCCCCAAGGGGTGAACTTTACCACCCCCCCCACACACACCCCATTAACTAAATATCCCAACTCCATGATCAAAAAAAGCATGGAAAAAAGAAAAAAAAGCACCATCCACAGTGAATCAGTGTTGGCATCTATAAATGACAGGGGGCACGGTCTATCCACAGAAATGACACCATCACATCCTGCAGATATACTTCTACACTTTTCAAACACTTATTTTTCTCCAGAGTCCAGCTAAGTACTTCTTACCATCCTTAGTTCATTAATTGCTTTCCTTTTCATGCTATCTTTGGTCTTCAAAATGTCAGGGCTGCATTTTGCTATTTTTTGTTGTTGTTGTTGTTGTTAATTTAATTTAAATTAAGACCAGGTAAGTGTACTGGTTCTAAGACTATTTTTAGACATGATTCAAGCCAAGAGGCAATAACATCTTTTCAGAACATTTACAAACAGATCGTTAACCTGAATTCTATTCTCACAAATCACTTCATTCTATACAGGGATACTATTATGATTTATTTACTTATTTGTCCATGCTGCAATTGTTGTTAATCTGTATCATTATGGTTGCACTTCGCTGGGTATACTGTGATTTGTAGTAGAATAACTCATTGCTCAATACTGCTGTCACCTTTCCTCTTCCACTGTTTGTAAGACCTGTTGATGTTCCAGACTGGCCTTGTTCTCCTTTTTTGTCCTACCTTTCATGCTGAGCTTCTTCTGTTTAGCTCATTGATGATTTTCATAGGTCATTCACTCATTCGTCTTTCTGCCATTTCCCCCACTGTGATTCTCCCCATTACAGCTATTTTTGCAGTCCGCTCCATCCTACATCATTGTTGGGTTGCCGTTGTTGCCACCTTTGATTTTGCAGCAAACAACACAATATCACAAAACCCTTTCTCAGATTTCACTTCAACTCCCTTATGTTTTTTTTAGTTTACACAACATGATTATCCAGTGTCCTTCCATTTCTAAGGTTGTCTACTACCTGCTTTGCAAAGACCTCCTTATCTATCACTTATTAAATCCTGTTTTATTCCATACCCTTAATGTTGACATAATGCAGTCTGTTTCTGATCTCACCAGGGTCCACACTTATCTTGTTAATATTGCAGGTGACTCTCAATATTCAAATAATGTAGTTAAACTACTGAACCATATCCCAATACCACCCACTGAAATCCATTCAGAATGCAAATTCATTTAAACACTCCCTAAAACTTCACCTGTCAAATCAATGGACCTGCTCCTGGACATTTCCAGGATAAATACCACTGCTATCTTCAGCTTGACATATCAAACTATTTCTCTTCATCCAGAATCCTATGCCCCATAGCCAGTATTCACCAATATCTAAATAGTTTTGCTAGCATCAAACAGGTATATACATTGTTTCTAATATTAACCTTACAATAGCCATATATATAGTTGTCTCTGAACCTGCTTTACATCCTACTTCTTAACTACAATATTAACATTTTATGCCCTACCTCTTTCCCTCACTTCCATTTCTTTGAATTTCTAACTATTAATCATGTGATCTATTATCTATCTGACAAACTCACTAATATACCACTTCAAATGCGCAATGTTCAACATCTACTAATGCACACGTATCTTTTATATTGTCGCTACTTTCACATCAATTTAATCTGCATGTATGTGTGATTGTTAAGCTATAACATTTAATATTTGTTCACGTATATTGCTAAATGTCTATTTAAAAATGTTTGCAATATGTTGGACCTTTTCTCCTGGGCCTCCAGAGAAAAGGGTTTTGATTAAAATTAGTTGGGCAAAAAAATCAAAATAAAAAAATATATAAATTATGGATTCACTGCAAACAGACATCTGTGTTTGTCAAAGTATAACTTTGTAGTGAAGAACACAGCCAATCAGGAAACCATCAGTCCTTTCTTTTATTCTACTAGCATGCTGAAAAAAGTACCCTTCATTAGACTGCCTCCATACTGATGAAACATGCCTCTCTGCATATAGATACAACCTATGTTCAGCAAGAGTACACAGTTGTGTAGTCATGGCTGCACACATCTGCACCATACAAGTTTTTTTAAATGCATCATACTTGTGACATTAGAGCTACAATGGTGCCTATTGTACTCAACAGCCCCAACAAGCTCTGTAGCAGCCACCCCAGTCCCAGTGGCATTAGCTAAAAAAAATCCCTTCTATTTGTCTCACCAAGATCAACTCCTGGATTGTATTATGTTAGAATACTTCTCAATATCTAAAAAACACTCCTTAGCAACTAATCAGTTACAGAAATAAATACAGTAATGACTGTACATGGAGGGCCGGTATCTCACTAGCATTCTACCTCACACAGGATATGAATACTCTTGCTCATAACTGTCAGTTGGTAGCCACCTATGACACTGTGCAGAGATTTGCTGTTCATCAGCTAGTAGTGAGCTGTATGAATTATGGTGGTGCAAGGACAGCAAAATGCCAGGGATGGTCACTATTGTGTTTGTCTCTATTGCCAGGATGACTACAGACCAATAGTGATGTTAGATACATGGGAATCTTTTAATTATTACAGCAATTTTATATGGGTAATTGCTGAAAAAGAAGTGTGCTGCAGGACATCAGAGCCTGCATGCCCTCCCTGTGTCAGCAGAGCCTTGCTCTGAGTGCTTCAGCATGTTATTACATCCCAAACACATCATGCTGTTAGATAAACTGACTGCATTTACTCAAATGCGTGTATGACATGTGTGAGCATGCGTGTGTGTGTGTGTGTGTGTGTGTGTGTGTGTGTGTGTGTGTGTGTGTGTGTGTGAGTGTGCATGTGTCTCACTCTCTGAGTGTGCATATGTGTTTCTCAGTCCGAGTCTGTACATGCATATGGTTGTCTGTGAGCCGGTATATATCTATTACTGTATCTGTGATTTTATGAGGCCATGTGTATGTTTATGTGGTGTGTGTGTGTGTGTGTGTGTGTGTGTGTGTGTGTGTGTGTGTGTGTGTGTGTGTGTGTGTGTGTGTGTGTGTGCAGAGCAAGATCATGTTCAAATGGGACCCTAGGCAGGGTAATGGACTACCCCCAAAACAGCTATTCCAGTATTCATTACTTGGCTCACTCTATCCAGTTATCATAAACAATGTTCAAACTTGTCAGTGTGCATACTGTTTTCTTCTTTACTTTTACAATAATTTCAAAATTTGATTTAATTTAAAACTTTGAATTCAAATTGTACAGTACAAACAATGATGGTCATTTGCTTAACAAAACAGTCACACATTGAAAATAGACTACTCTTCCCCTGAAATGCATATTCATTGAAAAGTGTATTGAACTGCACATTCATTGAAACTGCATGTAGCTAGTGGCAGATTCAGTGTAGCTTGATCTTTGGGCTGTTTTCAAACCATGGGCCCTGCTGTACACATATTTAGGTACACATATTTAGGACTACGTATAAATGCCTGTGTTCTTTGATGAACCTTCGTAGTTGTTTTCAACGATTTACTATCAAAATGTGGAATGGCACTTACATGAAACTGGAATGGTCAAATGCTTCTTTTCTAGTTTCCTTAATGTCAGTCTGAAAATGTTTGAATGCACATTAGCAAATTGTAGTGTATATTCACTAATGTGCATTCGACGTTCTGATAACAAATCGCACTACAGTGGGGATCGGGAAATGTACCCTTTTCCTTAATGTAGTGCAATCTCAAAGTTGGAATATGTAATATGCAGGGGATGTGGGAGGTGCAGGGGGGCTTGACCCCTGCAAAAATGGTAACAGTAACACAGACTTTCGACACTGGAACTTCCCGTGTTCAAATGTTGATTCTGTGATTATCATTTCCGACATTTTGATAATTCTGTATTACCAATTTCAGAAAATAAATTTGATCAGAATGTGGAAAATTGTTTTTATTTTCCACATTTTGATAGTAAACCATTTTCAAATACATTTCTTGCATAAGTTCATAGGATATACTAAGCTATGAGTCTGCAGGCTATTACAAGCTTAATTAGCAACTAGAGATCAGAATCAAGCCCTGTATCCTGCATCTGTGAGATACAAACTTTAACCATTACATCAATTCATCCCAGTGCACCATTTTTATTACAACATGGGTAATTTACTTTTCAAGGGCAGCATACAGCAACATTTGTTAGAGTGCATTCTAAATTTGTGATTTTGATTTTTTTTAACTAGGCAGTTAAACAAAATGTATGAATCAATAGTGGCAAAAGTACTCTTTTTAACCATAAAAAAAACACTCATACTGCTCTCATTAAAATACACCAGTATCAGTGCTCAACAATTATGATCCTAAATCTACTGTGTACACATCACGTGTCTGACTGTGATAAAAATGGCCACACTTTATGCAGATGCATCGGATGCATACTAGGCCTGTGAAGACTGAGTTTTTAACTTTATCAGCTCAGGTGGGTCAGTCATTTTTCTCTAAGACATCCCCCAAACCCAGCAATTATAGCTACATGGCTGACTGCATCCTTCTCAGATATCTGTATAAAAAAATTAATAGCAATAATAATGTAATAATGACCAAAGTCACATATTTCAGATTTGTTGCACACAAACAGTGGCCAAAGTATTCCAACTTTAACGTACACACACACACACACACACACACACACACACACACACACACACACACACACACACACACACACACACACACACACACTAGTCATGCAAAGCCACTTTAAAGACTGTTTAAAAATGACTAGATGATAAGAGCATAAAGTACTTTCATCACTTTCATGGGAGCCCCTACCACCACCTCCACAAGCAGTCACAGCCAGTTGATAGTATGGTGTACATCCCTTACCAGTTAATAGTATATATCCCTTATTGTTATGAAGAAATAAAATATATGTACTTTATTAGTAACTTTGAATAAACTACAGGAAATTGTGTAAAGATTACTAGTATTGTACCATAAGATCCAGCCAGGTATAACATAGTTTAAATAGAAAAGTATATGTGAGAGAACAAACAATATTAATCACCTGATAGCATATACTAAGTTAATATACGCAATCTTTGCAGAAGGAAAAGTCATCTGAATAATTCCACATTAAAGAGAACTATTAGTATTTCAGAGACTGTTACTGGCAAACATCTTTGCATCTCAGTGCTTCACCTATAAAGGTAGTGCATACTGCCCTTGAAGAGTAAATTACCCATTTTGCACTAAAAATGGTGTGCTGAAGATATTGCCATAACATTTCCTGAACTAGATCAGCTATGCAGTAGGAGATGTCTGGGAAATAATGATAACAGGTTTATAGTTTCTATGCATGCAGTCCAGGAAACCATTAAGGAGACTAGCCCAAATTCCCAACTGCTCCAAAGCACAGTGTGCTTAAGTGACTTGCTCAATGTCATATACTAGGTAGCTGAAGGTGGAAGGAATCAAGCTCTGCAGCTTTGTCGCAGGAAGCAGCTCATTAACAAGTTAGAGCTTTAGTCCTCTGTTCTAACTGCCGGTGTAGCAGGCTTGCACTAAATGCAGAAATCCTTACAATTCAGTCTTGTAGAGAAGATTGCATCATAGTAATATGCAATAACAACTGCATAATGGGTGCTGATGATCAGACTGTTCTGATCACTGCTCCATAATGCAGATTATATGACCTGACAAATGTCAACCCGCTGTGGCTACGGGGTTGCAGCGGCTAGAGTTGTTGCCAAACAGCAAGAGGTTCTCCGGTTCAGTTCTCAGCTTGGGTGCCTTCTATGTATAGTGTGCATGTCCTCCCTGTAGTCACATGAGTTTCCTCTGAGTACTCCAGTTTCCTTCCACATTCCAAAGACATGCAGTAGATGGATTGGACACTCTAAATTCGTCATAGGTGAGACTGTGTGTGTGAATGAGTGGTATGAATTAACTTCTTCGGCAGGGCTAGCCACCTTGCGGTGTAAACGTTGGCTTGAGAATATTGTCACTGCTGAAGTAACACCCCAACCCCATATGCAACATGGGAAAAAGGGGTTGAGCATGGATGGATGGATGACATGTCAAATCCTTTGCAGTTGTCAGAAGCTGTAAAGAAGGCAAAGCAAAAAATATTTTATTAAAATGCAAAATTGTTAGGCTGTATTGCACAATCAAGGCCTATTAATGAATTGATTCATTATTTAGTGCAATGAACAAAACACAGCAATTCTAGACAATATAAATGCCAACCCACAAGTTGTGCACAAATCAGAAGTATCACTGCATACAGTATCCTTTTTTTCAGGTGGGGTCCTACATGTTTGCAGGTACCAACACTTCATTACTGACCTCCCTATGCCTCCTCTTTCATCAAGATTAGATATCCCTTCTTGCATCATTCAGTACAGGTCTGACATACTTGAATGGCAATAATGCTGTATTTTTGTGACATATACCTCCAAGTTCAGTAGAGCTGGATAATGAGCAAATGGGGCCTCTATGCAGGGTAATGAATCAGGCCTTTGCCAGCCTTACCAAAATCCCGTTACTTGGCTGCTTCTCCCAATATTACTCAAATCTATCAGTGTACTTATGGCTTTCTTCTTTACTTTTACAACTGGATTTCATTTAAAACTTTTATTTCAAATTTTACAGAAAAAAGGACTAACTGCCATTTTGTGAATAAACACACAGAAAACAGACTTAGCATGAGAAAAAGTGAACTTGTTCCCTTGAAATTCACATTAAGCGAAAATGTATCTGGCACCCCATTAAAATACAAGCAAAATGCTGGGATCCATACTGAAATAGCATATTTTGAAGTACTAATTAATATCTAGCAAGAGGTTCTCCCGTTCGATTCTCGGCTGGAGTGCCTTCTGTGTGGAGTCTGCATGTCCTCCCCATGGTCGAGTGGTGTTCGAAAGACATGCATAAATGGGCGTGCCTTCATTGGAGGTTGGGCATAGGGCTGGCACCTCAGCACCATAAAAATCTACTGCCAATCATTAGCGGACCGGAGTTCCGCTGTGGCGACCCCTAACCGGGAAAAGCTGAAAGAAGAAGAAGTACTAATTAATATTTGCTTAAAGAGTGCAGAAAGTAAAAAGACAGATGTATAATGTAACCACTCAAATACTGTAAAACACCTGACAGACCTTTGGACACATGTCTCTTTTCAGGAGGTGCCCAGTACTATCTTATGAAATAACTTGGCAGAGTCACACTGAAAACAAAGGCTGTGATAATGCAACCATGTACTACAGGAAGCGGCTCTTCAACAGCTCCTAGCCTTATTCATCTGCACTAATACCTCTCAACCTCTTAGAGCAAAAATGTGGACAAACCCTAAAATGATGGGGGGACAAATAGAGACAGATTTTAACTATTGCTCTTACAAACTTAGAAAGTTGATAGAATAATAGGTTTTGCATTAGCATGAATTTTCTGAAGGATGTGGAGTCTTAAACTCAAATGTTTGTCATTATTTAATGATGTCAATCCTCAGCTATTTACCAGAAAAGTACAGATTTTAGGAGGAACTCACCAAAAATATGAAGCAAAAATCTGGACATTCTGCGAAAATCTGTACAGTTGAGAGGTATGGCCTAAGTACTAGACAAACTACTGTAATCCAAACAGTGCATTTCACATCTGTGTGCCTGCAAAAAAAAAAAACAAGCTAAATTTAAAATGTACTCATAGTTAAAACAGCAACATTATAACTCATATTTCATGCTCTCCAATGTATTCACAGCTAAATAATAATAAATTAACATTAAGCATACCAAGGATAACACCCAAAGAACATGGCTAAAGTGATGATGTTCTTGTTTATTACAATTAGTTTCCTTCCTTTATACCATAACTACTTTGGTTTATACATACTAGTTACAAAACTGGCTGTCCTGGAGACCATTGTGGAGCTTAGCCAAATTTCCAGTTGCAACAAAGCTCTGTCTGGTTAAGGGATTTTCTCAAGAAAAAGGCATAAATATGAGGCAAAATAAAAGAGGTTTTGCAAAATGGAAGACAAATAAAAGCAGACTACTCAAAACCAATTAAAAAATTATCAGAACAGCAGGTTTAACATTAACGTGTAGGTTTTGAGCCACAAAAAATGTGAAATTCTAATGACCGACATTAACTGACTGTAATCCTCTGTGATTCATCAATGGAAATAAAAGAAAATAACATTAATGTAGGTTTGACAGCTGGTGTGAAATATTAAGGCTCTTGCCTTGCATATCCAATGTACATGGTTTTAGTCTGTGTGAGCTCTTGGCTTGTGTATCCAATGTACATGGTTTGAATCTGTGTGACTCCAAATTAGTCACTTAACTAAGAAGCCCCCTCTTAAAGGGGCATTACACATACACATACACAATTTGCAGTCACCAAGTATAGCAATTCATTTTTTGCTGTTAAAAAAATAAAAACATTCAGTCTTTGACAGCAACGTTTTCACACACCATATCAGGTTAAGTAAGGCATGATTCAATTCGATCAGTTGGCATATAATTCATGGATCAAATCCAGTATTCCAGATAACATAAGTTTTGTCCAGATGCAAACCCATCTGTTGCTACCACTCTGGTATGTCCACAACTTTGAGTTCTCCATATTCTGTAGTTCTCCAAAGGATCCTTCTCCAAGTTTCCCCGGTTCTATTCATACTGAAACTGCCTGAAGAAAGAACCCCTACTGCCTGCACAGGCACAAATCCTCTGATAACCATATATATATATATATATATATATATATATATATATATATATATATATATATATATATATATATCTTCTTTTTATTTCAGCTGTTTCCATTAGGGGTCATCACAGCGGATCATCTGTTTCCATTTCTTCCTGTCCTCTGCATCTTGCTCTGTCACACCAACCACCTGCATGTCCTGTCTCACCACAACAATAAACCGTATCTTAGGCCTTCCTCTTTTCTTCTTACCTGGCAGCTTCATCCTTAGCATCCTTTTCCCAATATACCCAGCATCCCTCCTCAGCACACATCCAAACCAATGCAATGTCAACTCTCTGGATTTGTCTCCAAACTGTCCAACCATGGCTGACCCTCTAATATACTTATTCTTAATCCTGTCTACCCTCATCACACCCAGTGCAAATCTTAACATCTTTAACTCTGCCACATCCAGCTCTGACTCCTGACTTTTTGTCAGTGCCACTGTCTCCAACCCATATAACATAGCTGGTTTCACTACCCTCTTGTAGACCTTCCCTTTCACTCTTACTGGTACTCATCTGTCACAAATCACTCCAGACACTCTTCTCCACCCACTCCACCCTGCCTGTACTCTCTTCTTCACCTCTCTTCCACACTCACCATTACTCTGAACTGTTGATCCCAAGTATTTAATCTCATCCACCTTCACCAACTCTACTCCCTGCATCCTCACCATTCCTCTATCCTCCCTCTTAGTCACACACATATATTCTTAGTCCTGCTGACCTTCATTCCTCTCCTCTCTAGAGCATTTCTCCACCTCTCCAGGGTCTCCTCAACCTGTTCCCTAATCTCACTACATATCACAATGTCATCTGCAAACATCATAGTCCACAGGGACTCCTGTCTGATCTCGTCTGTCAAGCTGTCCATCACCACTGCAAATAAGAAAGGGCTCAGAGCTGATCCTTGATATAATCCCACCTCCACCTTAAATGCATCTGTCACTCCCACTGCAGATCTCACAGCTGTCACACTACCCTTGTAAATATCCTGTACCACTCTTACATACTGCTCTGCTACTCCCGACTTCCTCATACAATACCATGACTCCTCTTTAGGCACCCTGTCATATGCTTTCTCTAAGTCCACAAAGACACAATGCAACTCCTGACCTTCTCTGTACTTCTCCATCAACACTCTCAGAGCAAACATCACATCTGTAGTGCTGTTTCCTGGCATGAAACCATACTGCTGATCATTAATCATCACCTCCCTTCTTAACGTAGCTTCTACTACTCTTTCCCATAATTTCATGCTGTGACTGATCAGTGTTATCCCTCTGTAGTTACTACAGCTCTGCATATCACCCTTATTCTTAAAAATCGGTAGCAAAACACTTTTTCTCCACTCCTCAGGCATCCTCTCACTTTCCAAGATTTCATTAAATAATCTGGTTAAAAATTCCACTGCCATTTCTCCTAAACACCTCCAAGCTTCCACAGGTATGTCATGTGGACCAGCAGCCTTTCCAGTCTTCATCCTCTTCATTGCTATCCTTACTTAATCCTTGCTAATCCGTTGCACTTCTTGATTCACTATCCTCACATCATCCAACCTTGTCTCTCTCTCATTCTCTTCATTCATCAGCCCCTCAAAGTACTCTTTCCATCCGTTCAACACACTCTCCGTGCTTGTGAGTACATTTCCCTCATTATCCTTAATCACCCTTACCTGCTGCACATCTTTCCTAGCTCAGTCCCTCTGTCTAGCCAATTGGTGCAGGTCCTTTTCTCCCCTCTTTAGTGTCCATCTTTTCATACAACTCTCCATACGCCTTATCCTTAGCCTTTGCCTCCTCTCTCTTTGCCATGCACCTCATCTCCTTATAGTCTGTCAACTTTCTTCATCTCTCTGACAATCCCACTTCTTCTTTGCCAACTTCTTTCTCTGTATACTCTCCTGTACTTCCTCATTTCACCACCAGGTTTCCTAGTCCTCCTTCCTCTGTCCAGATGTCACACCAAGCACCTTTCTTGCAGTTTCCCTTACTAGCTCTGCTTTAGTTACCCAGCTGTTCGTTAACTCTTCACTGCCACCCAGTGCCCGTCTTAACTCTTCTCTGAACTCCACCTCACAATCACCCTTTTTCAATTTCCACCGTTTGATCCTTGGTGCTGCCCTCGCACTCCTCCTCCTCTTCTTGATCACCAACGTCATTCTACAGATCACCATTTTATGCTGCCTAACTACACTTTCCCCCATCACCACTTTACATTCTCTAATCGCCTTCAAATAGGCCCTCCTGCATAGGATATAATCCATCTGTATGCATCTCCCTCCACACTTGTATCTCACCCAATGCTCCTCCCACTTGTTAAAATATGTATTCACCACAGCCATGTCCATCCTTTTTGCAAAATCCACTACCATCTGACCTTCTGCATTCCTTTTCTTAACACCATACCTACCCATCACTTCCTCATCCCGTCTGTTCCCATCACCAACATGCCCATTGAAATCTGCTCCAATCACCATTCTCTCACCGTTCGGTACAGTCATCACCACTTCATCCAACTCACTCCAAAATGTTTTTTTCTCATCTATCGCACACCCAACATTCGGAGCATATGCACCAACAACATTCATCATTACACCATCAATTTCCAGCTTCATAAACATCACTCTATCTGACACTCTTTTCACCCCCAAAACACTCTTGGCATACTGTTCCTTCAGGATATCCCCTACCCCATTTCTCCTCCCATCCACACCATGATAGAACAATTTGAACCCACCTCCAATACACCTGGCCTTACTTCCCTTCCACCTAGTCTCTTGCACACACAATATATCAACCTTCCTTCTGTCCATCATATCAGCTAGCTCTCTCCCTATACCAGTCATACTGCCAACATTCAAAGCTCCTACCATCACTACCACACTCCTAACCTTTCTCCTCTCCTCCTGCATTTCGGCATGCCTTCCCCCTCTTCTTCTCCTTCTCCTCCTTCGGCCAACAGTAGCCCAATTTTTGCCAGCACCCTGTTGGCTAACAGTGCTGGTGGTGGTCATTGCTAATCCGGGCCTTGGCTGATCTGGTATGTAAATCTGTATTATATATATATATATATATATATATATATATATATATATATATATATATATATATATATATATATATGGTACCTATTACATGATTGAAAGATACAATGAACAAGATGAAGAAACCTAACTACTGAGTAGCGCTCCAATCAAGGCAAGGCACAAATATGAAAAATATGAAAAATAAAAGGAGGACTAGCCACTGATGGAACAAAGACTCTGCAACGCTCAGATAAAACCAAAATCCAAATGATTTATTGTGGTACAACAAGAACACCAGGTAAGCGCTTTCACGTAGGAACACCTACGCTTCATCAGACAAATAAACCTGAAACACTATTATCTTATATACATAAAAGAGCGGGAACATTCCTAATTAATTAGACAATTAATGCATTAATGATGTGATGATATAAACCACAACTAGTTAAAGAAGAAACAACATTAAAACCATGCAAAAATGTCAGTAGACATAAAACAGGTCATAATATATATACATATATAGTAAAAACCATTATTTAATAAGTATCAGCCTGGCAAATAATATACATCAGATAAAATATTTACTGTAATCCCTATTAAGAATCATTCTAAATTAAAAACTATTCTTTTTCAGTATAGGTTTAATGGATACAAAGTTATTAAGGCCAGGGGGTAAATGGGCCCCTAGCGAAAAAATCCATTTTAATTCTGTGACAGCCAAATCATTGTCATTGTCACCACCTCGTGGTCTATATATCAGAACTTGTAGCACTCTAAAAGTGAAACTATGCGTAGGGTATTCCATTACATGCCGTGCTAAGGCATTAGTCTCTTTAGCTCTACGTATATCATACAGGTGATTATAGATACGATCCTGCAATCTCCGAGCAGTTAGCCCCACATAAAAAGCATGACATGATACACAAGTGGCAAGATAAATAAGGTTTTTAGTATCGCAGGTTGCATGGAACTTGGGAAAAAACCTGAAGCTAGTCAAGCTGCTCTCATATTCTTGAGTGCGCGTTATATATATGCATCTGCTACAATGATTACAAGGAAATGTTCCCAAAGATAAAGGCTGATTGAAAGATAGAAATAGTGAACGCTCATTTGCCGAACCCAAATGCACGAAACCACAGAATATCGAAGGAACGGATCAGTAAATTTTTTCCAGTTCTCCAGACTTTGCTGTTTTCTTCACTGTGGTGCAATCTTGGAGTTGGTATATTTAAGGTGGGAGGTGTGGGGGGAATGTGGGGGGGGGTGAAGCCCCCCAGTTTATGTTGCCTGTACATTCTTTTTTTTGGATCAGCACATTTTTTCATTTGGAAAAAATTCGCTGGTCCATTCCTTCGACATTTTGTGGTTTTGTGCATTTGGGTTTGATAATAGATTGTTTGCTATTTCTAGCGTTCAATCATATGATATGCACCCATCGGTCTACTTGATATGGCCGAAATTTCAAAATGTCGACTTTCATATGGCTGAGACCATAGGATCGACATTTGAAATCTCGACATTTCAAGTAAAACACAAAACACATACACCCACACCCCCCCAACTTTAATATACCAACTCCGAGACCGCACTACAGTGCAGAAGTGGAAATCTTTCCATTCGCACTGTAACATGATGCCGGTTCCCCATGGTCGACATTTCAAATGTTGAACATATGGTCTCGGCCATATGAATGTCGACATTTTAAAATGTCGAACATTAGAAGGGGACCCGAACCCATATATATATATATATATATATATATATATATATATATATATATATATATATACATATATATATATATTATACACACACACACACACACACACACACACACACACACACACACACACACACACACACACACACACATATATATCTACTTGGGGCAGGCTCCAAAAATGCAGGTCAGCATACCTGACAAAATATGCTATTGATATATCTATCTATCTATATATATATATATATATATATATATATATATATATATATATATATATATATATCTATACATATATATATATATATATATATATATATATATATATATATATATATATATATATATATATATATATATATATATATATATATATATATATATATTACTACATGTATGTGTCTATGTGCATGCATGTGTATACATATATATATATGTATATATATATATATATATATATATATATATATATATATATATATATACAGAGAGAGAAGGACACACACACACACACACACACACACACACACACACACACACACACACACACACACACACACACACACACACACACACACACACACACACACACATATATATCTACTTGGGGCAGGCTCCAAGACTGCAGGTCAGCATACCTGACACAATATGGTATTGATATATATATATATATCTATATATATATATATATATATATATATATATATATATATATATATATATATATATTATATACTACATGTATGTGTCTATGTGCATGCATGTGTATACATATATATGTGTGTATATATATATATATATATATATATATATATATATATATATATATATATATATATATATATATATATATATATATATACACACAGAGAGAAGGGGACACACACACACACACACACACACACACACACACACACACACACACACACACACACACACACACACATACACCCATGCACTCCTACACAAGCGCGCACACCCATGCACACACAGTGTGTGTGTGTGTGTGTGTGTGTGTGTGTGTGTGTGTGTGTGTGTGTGTGTGTGTGTGTGTGTGTGTGTGTAAAACATAGCCTTGCAAATAGCGGCTGGGCTCTAAAATAGTATTGGAATACACCCAAAAGTTAATTTGAAACATATTAGCACACGAGTATGAGGTAATAAACCAAACTCTGATTTTGCAAGTGCTAGAATGTTCCAGAGATTGATAAAAAATATGTGCTTTTCTCATATAGACTATGTGTTTTGCTTTTTCCAGTGACTGTTGACTTTGCAGTTCACAGGATCATATATTCAAATTTACAGCCAACTGTGCTTCACGATGCTTGATTGCCAAAACCCATGCTGTTATTTTATGTTTGTCATATATGAATCAAGACTGTTTTTGAAAGAAGTTAACGATGGACTTGATCTGATTGCAAGGGGAAACTTCTTTCATAATGATAGAATCTGTGTTATGTATCTTGTTCACTTCTTTCTATTATTGATATTTATCTTTAAGAAAAAGTTCCCTGACCTGGTGTTGCTATTCCCAATGGTACTTTCCAGTCAAGCGCTCTCATTTAGAAATGAAATATTTGAACTTCAGACCAAGCAGAGGTCACTTCCAACTAGCCTGTAACAAACAGAATATAATAACAATTGCTGAAATCTGTAAAAATACTTGCAACTTGCCAGATTCTAATTTTCTGGCAATTAATAACTTTATTTATGCTTTTTCAAGTTATTTTAGCGCCCTACCCAAAGATGACAGATCATGGTGTTGTTCTTTGTGATGTTTGACAAGTGTGGTATGCAGTGTGAAATGATATATCTACAATTTTGAAATATGGTCTTCATAATTAGATAAGCTACAGAATATCCCTTTCTGGCCTTAGCAGACACATACTGTTCAAGGTTCAAATTGTTATCTGCTATTGTTCTTAGATTGTTCATATATTGTTTTGTATGATCTGACTATTAACTTTTTTCTCTCTGCATTAGAATGTCAGCTGTCACCAGCTCATGTCATTATTCACTGGGTCTACTCGATCTGCCTTACCTTCCCCAAGCTCAACCCAACCCCTGTACAAGACCAGTGAGAACATAAAGGATGCTGGTGCAGCACCATACTGCTTGCTGGAGAGTGGTCCCTATCTCTCACCCACTTGTAGCAGTCTTGCCAGCTCCATGATCACTGCCCTTGGAAGGTGAATGTGTGCTTCCACAATTGTGCAACTTCTGAGCTGAGCAGCTCAGCAGTTGTGTATTTTGGAAGTGGCCAAGCTGATACTCTGCATATCGCAGTGAGTCTTGATTCCCTCTTCACCCCAGGATGGATACGCTGATATCAGCCACTTGATCCGATCTTTCCCCTGAAGTGCTCCAGCTTCCATGGTGCTAACTGAATGCAGGTTGACTAAGGAGCAGTAAAGGCTTTATCCCTCTGTGCATTCATCTTTAAAACATAATTTATGCCATAGGCTCATAATTTTGCATTTTTTTGCTGTGAAAGGAAGGTCATTAATACTACACCAGGTCACCATATTTCTGTAGACTGTTGTAGAGAATTTCACCTTGTTTCACTGAAATACTGTTATCTAATTTACATCTGTATGCATATTTGATTAGCTGAAAAACCTTTCTAACTTTTGCGACTGTGAAAAATTGTCTGAAAAAGAAGTTGTTCCAATACACAACCCTGTGGGACACAATTGTTAATGTCTATCAGGATGGATAAATAAACCTCACTTTAAGCAACTGTGTTCTTCTGCTTCCTGTTTTACCTACTGAACTACATATATGTTAATATCTAATGCAGCTAATTTGCCTACAATTAATTCATAAATAAAGAATAGTGCCAAAAATGCTAAATAAATCCAGAAAAATCTCTCCGCCGACAACCCTTTGTCAAGTGCTGCTGGTAACCTCTTCGCAAAATGCCAAAATATTCAAAATGCTGGAACTATCCTTAACAAACACTTACTGTTCCATAGCTAACAGAATTAAGTCCCTGTGCCATTGGATAAGTTCCATTATGACTATGTCCATGATGTTGTGTAGAACAGTGGTCAGTCTGATGCATAAAAATTTGGTTAAGTCTAATGCGACCAACCACAACAGTGTGTATTGGTACCACCATTCTGGCATTATAGATCACTTGTACCACCACATAGCAACTTGGGCATTTGAGCTGCTTACAGGGGGTAATGTGCAATCACATGAAGGCTGAGCACGTGCAGGTGAGTGTTGGTCTAAGGGTGGGTGTAGGAGTGGCTGATATGCCATGAAGATGGGATAATATGTCAGTATGTTCCATTGCAAGTCTGTCCCAAGACATTGCAGTGTGCATTCAAGGGGCAGAAAGTTAGAGAATAGAAAAAAATCCTTCCATGAGAGCAATGTGCTGCTGCTCAGGGGTTTATCAGTCTTCTCATTGGATCTGAGCTGGATGGGCAACATCCAGAGGGGGTGTTGTCAGGTTCAGTAGAACCAAAGTGAAATGCATGGCTTCTGGGAGCAGTTGATAGTGTCAAAGGGGTGCAAAGAAATAAAATAAATAAATAGAATAAAAAATGATAATAGTTTTTTTTTTTATTTTCTTTGATAGTTTGTAGGAAGGCACGAGCTATGTTATCTGGTTCTATGAAAATACATTTTTTTATTTTTATTTATAACTGCATTTATCATGCTTTTAGTTATATAAGGGACATTTGTCCTTAGGTCTGTAACATACTGGAATATATGTGTAGAAATATATGCAAAAGAGCACTGAACCACTGCTAAGTAAAAAATAATACAAACAACATTTCATCTATGTAAGGGTCTGTTGACTAATACAGGTTGGAGGGACAATTTGTCATTGAGTCCTCTACCCATGTTCGCCCTCATCCTAATAATCCATTTGAGCTCACCATTATGAATGTATATTTTTATAGATAAACAAGGACTGTTTTATCAGTTGTTGGTCTTTTATATATATTTTATATATAATTTTTGATGTATATTTTTGATGTTGTACCTTTAAATGTTAAATTGATGTGATGTCGTCATGTGGAAAGTACATTTAAATGTATGAATTGGCTTAGTATGAATTGTCTAAGGAAACAGCTTGACTGTGAAAGCGCCCACCGTTGTTCTTATTTTTATTAAACCAGTGTTTTACTTAGAAGTGGTTCAGTGCTCTTTTGCATATATTTCTACACATATTTCTCCTTGTTATTGGAGCACTGATTCATCTACACAGCCTACTTGGTTTTGTTGATTATACTGGAATATATATTTGCTTATTGAAAAACTGCAACATTTTTTCTGCATATACCTTTGCTTTGCTTTGCTCATGGTTAGAAAACCATTTTGCTGCTTGTTGATAACATCTTACATTTACAACTTTTTTCTTTCAGTTTTCTAATGTAATCAAAGAATACATTATTATTACTTTCAGACTTCAATATGAAGTTGAACTTACAGTTAGATTTCAAAAATCGATTAAGAAAGACGTTTCTACGCTTTAATCTAAAATTGTTTTCATGGCTAGAATGCTTTTTGAAAGTTAAATTATAGACATTTTCCTCTTGTATTTATTAATTTCACAATTCCACAAGGTATGTTTTTATACAATTTCAGTTTATTTTTTATGTCTCTATGGTATATATTGACAAATACGGAAGCTAATACCATCACAGAACTGATACTGATAGCATCATGACCAGATTTATTTGATTCAAAGAGTCGAAGATTCAAAGGAACATTATTATCATTTAGGACAACACAAGTGCAGTCTAAACAAATTTACAAATACCAGCTCATGAGAGAAGTGCAGTGCAAATAATACAGATACAGCAGTATCAGAGAACAACATACTAAAGAAAATAAACAACACATATGAAATGCAAGAAGTATTTCACATTACATAAATATACTCAATACCTGTTATCAGTGATAAATAATGAATAAATACCCACCACCAGACACCCTCACTGTTAAGATCGAGAGTAAATAGAGACTAGTGAATAGCAGCTGTTTAGTTACTGTATTGCGATTGTTAACCTTTAGATGTGACTCAGTATAGCCATCATATTGCGTAATAGTAATAATGGTGGTAATTGCTCAGAGCAGCAGGATTAAATGAAAAAGAAAAGAGGCTTCAGTATATCAAGTATTATGGTTGGTGTTCTGGTTAATAAGTCTCACATCTGTAGGATACAGACTGCTCCATAATCTGATAGTCCTACAGTGGAAGCTGCGCTACCTACAAGTTGTGAGAACCAGTTGTGGGGCGGATGGGTCGAACCAGCTAGCATTTTGTATGTTCACTTTCTTGCTCTTGTAAACAAAAGCTCCTGAATAGAAGGGAGGTTTGTGCCCAACATTTTCTTAGCCACCCACACCACCCTCTGTAGTTTCTTCTTCCCAACAACTGTGCAGTTGCCGAACCATGCTATGAAGTTGCTAGTGAGGATGCGCTCGATAGCTCCCCTGTAAAAAGTGGCAAGAGCAGACAGTGGGAGCCTGGCCTTTTTGAGCTTTGTCAGGAGGTGAAGCCTCTGCTGAGCCTTCTTAACTATATGGTTTGTATTAGCAGCCTAGGAGAGGCCATCAGAGATATGAAGGCCCAGCAATTTAGTTGTTTTGACTTTCTCTACTACCTCCTCTTTGATAGTGAGTTGTTGGTGAACTGTTGCTTTTCTCCTGAAGTCCATAATCATTTCTTTGGTCTTATTAACATTCAGGTCCAGATTGTTCCTGTCACAACAGACAATCAAAGTGTTCACCTCATCCTTGTAGTTATGTTCATCCCCACCACTAATGAGACCCATGACTGTGGTATCATCATCAAATTTTATAATATGGTTTGAGTTATGTTTTGCAGTACCATCATGGGTGAGGATGGTGAAGAACAAGGGACTGAGCAGACAACCTTGGGGAACACCAGTATTCAGGACTATGTGTTGAGAGGTGTTGTTTTCATTTCATGTCCACTGGGGCCTACCAATCAGAAAATCAAGAGTTCAGTTACATATGTGCTTCATTATCCCAAGTTTCATGAGCTTATCTACCAGTTGCATCGGTATCAGAATGCTGCATGCAGAACTGAAGTCAAGTCGATCTACAGCAGCCTTACATAGTTATTCCTCCCTTCTAGGTGTTTTAGTGCAAGGTGTAGTGTGACTGATATTGCATCCACAATTGATCTATTTGCCTGGTATGCAAACGGGAGTGGATTGAAGAACTTAGGCAGACCTGCAGACAAATGTTTCTTCACAATCCTCTCAAAGCACTTCATGACGTTTGAGGTTAAGGCAACTAGTCTGAAGTCATTGAGGCAGATAGGGTTGGATTTCTTCAGAAGTGGGGCAATACTTGTTTCCTTGAAATGCAAAGGAACTTTATCCATAGCAAAGGATGAGTTGAAGATGTCTGTCAGTACCAGACATAACTGATCAGCACACCCCTTTAACACCTTTCCAGGTACGTTATCTGGTCCAGCAGCCTTCCTAGGGTTCACCATCTTAAGCTGAAGTCTCACCTCCTTGTAGTTTAAGGTGAGCACTATCTCCTCTTTGTCAGTGTTTGTTTTAGAAGGTATGGTGGTGTTCTTCTCCTCAAATCTGCCAAAGAAAGAGTTCAGTTCATTTAAGAATTCCAAGCTGTCATCACATTGGAGTGTTTTGGTCTTATAGTCTGTGAGCTGCTGTATCCCCTGCCATAGGCTTCTTGTGTCCCGTATGCCTTGAAAGTGGATCTTTGACTACAGTGGTGGTGCTGCGATAGTGTTGTCACCTCACAGTAAGACATTGTCCTGTTCAATTCTCAGCTAGAGCGTCTTCTGTGTGGAGACATGCATGAATGGGCGTACCTTCATTGAAGGTTGTGCATCAGGGCCAGCAACACGGCACGTAAAAATCTACTGCCAATCATTAGCGGACCGGAGTTCCACTGTGGCGACCCCTAACTGGGAAAAGCCGAAAGACACAACAACAACTCAGACCTCTTTGATGCCATTTTTCAGATATGACCTGGCCACTTTTAACCTTTCTTTGTCATTTGCTTTGAAGTCTGTGTTTTTTTCCCTCGGTACCTCATAGACATTCTTGGTGAGCCAGAGCTTCTTATTAGCTCTTATAGTGATGGCTTTCACAGTGGTAACATCCTCCATGCATTTATTTATGTAGGCAAGAGCTGATTCGGTATAGGTGTCGATGTCTGACTGGAGGTTGTGCGTAGCTGCTACTTTGAAGATTTCCTAGAAGGTGGTATTGAAACAGTCCTGAAGGCAATCCATGGAACCCTCCTGTCAGACTCTGATCTGTTTAGTTGCCGATTTTTCTCTGCTCAAAGCCATCTTATAGGTAGGTAGAAGCAGGATGGCATTGTGATCAGAGCTACCTATGCTGGGATTCTTCAAAGCTTTAAAGGCTCCTTTAATATTGTTGTAAATTTGTCTAAAGTATTCTCCCCTCTGGTGGGGAAATCCACATATTGATAAAAATAGGATAATACCTCCTTAGCCCTGTTGAAATCACCCGCTATCACATGTACAAATTCTGTGTTTCTGCTTTTGCTCCAAGTTTATGTCTTTGGGCATGTGCATTTTTACTGCCAGTATTGCTCTTTTGATGTTCTGTGGTCGATAACCGCAGCTATTTTACACACATATATATATATATATATATATATATATATATATATATATATATATATATATATATATATGTGAGTGCGTGTGTGTGTGTGTGTGTGTGTGTGACACACACACACACACACACACACACACACACACACACACACACACACACACACACTGACAAGGATAATCATCTAAAAGAAGTAAAGAAACATGACACTGGTTTAACTTGTGACAAGGCTTTCAAATATGTGTGTTCTATAATGTAACATAAATAAAATATAACTGAGTTATGTATGAATCTATGATTCCATATGTACTTTTTACCCTAATGCAGGGAAAAAGTACTAACTAATCTCTAATGTGGTAAACATAATCATGTGCATAAACTATTGAATAGCCAGGTAAGAAGAACATACAATTCATCTGCATAAACTAAACATTATTTTCATACATCAATTAACCACTGACCTTGCATCCTTCAACCTTAGTCAAGTTAAACACTAACTGTTGTATCTCTGCCTCATGTCTTCATGTCTTCAGTAACCTTGACCAACTCTATATTGACTAATTCTCCTATATGCTTATATAACTCTGCAATCAAAGGAAGGTCTTTTGCCTTGATTATGACCTTTTAGCTATGAGGAACGTAATACCTTCAAAGATCAATCAAACTTAACACATGAAACTGTTTCTTGAAAGCTCAATAGAAATACTACTAATGCAAGGATAACTTACCCAGGTCAATCATCTAAGAGTACAGCCTGCAAATGTATCTTATGTACTTCAAATTTCACATAATCCTAGAATATATACCTAAATGAACCCCAAAATCCCCCTCAGACCCCCAACAATTCAAATATTCTCCTGGATAAATATACAGTGTAACTAACTTAAGGTATAAAAATATGCATGTAAACACTTTCAACCAAATATTCAAAATGTCCAGTAGGGTACAGTACATTATACTTTGGAGCTGAATAAATGATATTTTACCAATTAGAAATCAATTGCATAACCATTGTCAAACTCAGTTATGTGTAAATTGTCTTTTACCCATTTTTCAAACTTATAATATCCATTTGTAAAGTTATCTCACTTTTTTAGTTTGCTACTCTTGTTTTTTTTAAATCTTATAAGAATATGGCCTTGACTGGAGCGAGGCAGCTCCAAGAAGATAATCCTTTATATTTAATAAGATAGCCATAAAGCTCCATTATTGAAATAATCAGTACTATTAATTCAAATTGCTTTTGAAAACTCATCCAAGGCTTAAAATTAGTCCCTTCCTGACACTAATCCTAATATTTTTTACAGGGATGTCTTATTAGTCATATCAGCAGGAGGGTGGCATTCTGCTTCTTCCCTCATAGACTAACAATGGGGGGATTACATCCATTCTTCACCCTACCTTCTGTGCCCCAGTAGTCCAAATAAATGTTTCCACTATAACAGTACATAAAAGAAAAAAATCCTTCCTGACCCCTGCCACAAAACAGAGCAGGTATGTAGCAACTTCTTTCCATCTCCTTCTAGAACAACTCATTCAAGATCTGGAGAGTGGGTGTGTCGTAAGCAAAAATGTTTCAGATGGGCTATTCTCCTGTGGATCAGTGCAATAAACTCTTCATAGCAGTAACAAACTACATTCCTAGTGAAAGAACCACATGGAAAGAGTAAAGAGCCAATGGTAAGAACAAATATGATTTTTCCAACAAAGCATACAGTTGGTTCAAATTCTGTTCCAGTTTAGCTAAGCAGATAAGGAGATTATCTACATATAACAAGATCACACAAAATAGCAGGTGGAATTGCAATATTTTTTCTTTAACTGCTATAATCTCACAACCTATTCAAATCCCATTTTGAAATTTGAAAATGCAGAACTATTAACCATCCTTTTAAAATTAATAATAAAAACACTTTGCATAACTGTACTGTACATCCTCCAAATCAAAATATATGCATACTCAAACAATCACTGGATACTCAACTCTATTACCTTTGAAATTTTATCTTAGGTGATGTAGATAATAACTGTGAAAACCTAACATCACAATTCCCAACAGCCAGTATACGCCTCTTTGGCTTTTCTCAGCTCATCTCTACCCCATCTAGATATGATAAAAGTACCAATCATGGCTCAATGCTTGATTGAATTCTAGTAACAGACCCTAGAAATTTCACTCAATGAGGTATTCGCATCAATATTCTAAGTGACCACCTTCCAGCATATACCCATAAAATGATTACCCATATATCCAAGAATCATCATTATAAAACAACCTCAATTTAATGAATTTAAACCAATTTTAATTTATTAATATGCTAAAATCCATGAACTGGTCAGCCCTGAAAACCTTAACATTAGATAAGGCGTAAAGCTACTTCAGCATAACATTTTTAAATATCCCAAATAGTGTAACTCCTCTTCACAAAAATGGGAATCAAATGAACCCATGTCCCATGGCTAGCAAACAACTAATGGGTGACACTGTCAAAGCATGTAAAGTATGGATAAAGAACAAAACCGATTTTCAACTGGAAATCTTTAGACAGCTTCTTAAACAGGTCAAAAACGGGCAAATACAGATAAAAAAAAATCTATACACAGCTACTAAACAACCATAAAAATAACCCCCAAATATTTTGGTCATCAATAAATCCACTTCTTAATCCAGGAATAAAAAAAGATCCCATACTCAGTCCAGACAAATCTCCACTTCAAAAAATAACGACAAAAAGCAGGATCCTGCACTGCTGCTATCTCTCTTCTCTAACGGCTTTCGCCTTCAAGGAGAATACTATCTGATTCATTCAAACACATATTTATACCATTCAATTAAATTATTCAATTAAACAATTTATCAATCAATTATAAAAAAAACTTTCCAGTTGCATTCTAAATTAATGCTTCTAGGTGTCATAGTATCAAATTTGAGTATAAAAACTGTTTCTTTATATAACAATTTCCTTTTGACTATTTCATCTTTTTTATTCATAACTATATGTTCCAAAATAGTAGCAGATATACCCTTTAGATCACTATTTTGGTGATCTCTAAAATGCATTGCAAGCGGGCTTTCTATTTTTTTTATTTTTAATATCTCTTAGATGCTTCTGCAACCTTATTTTAAAAGCCCGTTTGCTTTCCCCTATATAAAATAATCCACACGGACATCTCAATGCATATACAACTACTCAGACATAATGAAAAATGCCCTAAGGGATAAAAATGCCTCCCATTTATGCAATCAAATGTTCTACATACATACTGACAAGATATACATTTGCCACATGGATAAGTTCCCATTAATCTCCAGTTCAAATTGCCATCATATTTAATAACTTTTTATTGATAACATAACCAATATAATTTACAGTCAATCATACTCTTCCTCCCTATCAACATCCCCAGCTAATACAAATATATTGACCTCACAAAATACTACTAACCCATTTGTACAACTAAACCATACAAAAAATATCTCTGCAAATTGCTCAGCTTTTACAGTGCAACCTATGCCAACTAACCATATAACATACTTCTAAAAAATGAAACCTTGCTGTACCTCAGAAGAGAGACTTTTCTCCTTATGCTTGCTGCAGAAGTCATAGTATATCCAATTAGTATACTAATCAACAGATCCATCACAAAAGCAGACGTCAAAAATACTTTGGAAAAAGTAATTTCTCATTCTTCTTCATAATGGAGGAAGCCCCAATGAACATTTAACTATCACCCAATTTCCATCCTCTTTCCCTTTCCAAAATATTAGAACAAAATGTGTCCACAGGTAAGTCCTTACATACCTACTACCAAACCAGTATTAAACACCAACTCAGCATGGCTTTTGACCTGCCCATATAATAAGAAAATAGTAAATAATGCAAGAGATTCTGGCAAATTTGTCTCTGCATTATTTCTGAACCTAACATTCCCAAACTTCAAAATCAAATGTCTAACTTAGGCTTCTCCATCACCTCCTCTGCTCAGTGGTTTACTGGCTACTTATCCACCATACAGCAAGCAGTGAAATGGCAAGGCTCTTACTCACCTTTCCTAACCAATACCACAGGTGTTCCCCAAGGCTCTATTCTTGGTCCTCTACTTTTTAACATCCAAAGGTAGTGGTGCTGCGGTAGCGTTGTTGCCTCACAGCAAGACGTTGTTGCGTTCGATTCTCAGCTAGAGCGTCTTCTGTGTGGAGGCATGCGTGAATGGTTGTGCCTTCTTTGAAGGTTATGCATCAGGGCTGGTAACTCGGCATGTAAAAATCCACTACCAAACATTAGCGGACCGCAGTTCCGCTGTGGCGACCCCTAACCGCGATAAGCCGAAAGAAACAACAACATTAACAATCTGCATGCCTCAGCTTGCCAAGGTTTACTAATTCAGAATGCAGATGACTATACCATAATCTGATCTAGAAATAGTCTCTCACACTGTCAGCACTTAACACAAGAATCTTTCTCCTCTATTGAATCCTGACTCAGCAATTCCCAATGTTTATTCAGCCCTAATTAGACAAAACACTTCCTATTTATCCCTAAATTACTTTCTAAATAAAAAAAAACAACTTTATAATCCTTTACCAGAAAAATACCACCGTTTCCTATACAAAACTGTTAGGTGTAACAATAAATGACAATGTCAAATTTGACTTATATATACAGAACACTATAAAAAAAACATCAGAAATTAGGAATGCTCTACAGGCATTTCTTACAAACATCTACCAAAAATACCATAGCCCCCACCTAGCTGTTACTCACACTTTTATATGGAGCTCCTATTTGTACAAACCTCAATGTCTGACTTAAATCAAAACTTGAATCATGTTATAATGAAATGTCTAAGGTTGCAAACAATGCAGTGTATAAATCCTATCACAGTACTGTCCTTCAATCACTCATTTGGCTTGAATTTGTACATCATCTCAGTTATTTACTCATAACAGCACACAAAATTATATATACACCTATTGCCTGTCCAGCCATCAATTCTGTTCTCAAAAGCTATAAACACACACATTATAAATATATATATATATATATATATATATATATATATATATATATATATATATATATATACACACACGAGGTTCCTACTGTCAGAAGACAGAGAATTTCATAGTCCACAGACCTAACAAGACACCAGGCCTTTACCACCCTCAGTGGCCAAATTATGGAACAAGTTATCTATTAACAACAAAGCCAACACCAATATTTCAGTTTCAAACAAATATTAAAAGATTATTTCTCCAAACAATAGCTGTGCCCCTGCTAAAAACCTGACTAATATATTAACAACTATGCATTACATCCCTTTCCCTAACCCATAAATTCTCATCAGACTTTTACAAGCTCCTACTAATTGCTATGTCCTATAATTTTCACTTTTTCTCTTCTCCTCTCACAAATTCTGAAATGTTTCTCTTTCTACTCCTATCTTTTCTAAATCTCTCCCCATTTCTCTTTTTTTCTGTATCCTATACTTTTCCATAGTACTGTTTTAGCTCATACTTTTTACTTTTCACTTTGTACTTCTGCAGAAGATTTAGTCTCTTACACTTTTCACTAACATTAAAACATGCTACCATATCAATTTTCCATATAGTGTAAAATGAAATTGCAATTTAAGCGATAAATTCGCTTGTCTAATGAAAATTTGAAATCATAATGTAATTAATGTATTATCTCATGCAAAATGCTTCTATTATTGAATGTATTGGCTTATGTACAATGTCAATGGAGTGGGTATTATTGAAGGTATTATCTCATGGATTATGTTATTGGAGCTTTTCTCCTTCGGTCACCTCTGAAAATACATACATTTGACACACTCTTTTATAGAAAACAAATGTCAAATAAAATAAAAAAATAAAATAAAGAGTTTCACTTCAGTCCTACCCTAAGTAAAAACCTTTCTGAAGTGCCTCACCAAGCGGCTGCAAATAAAAAGTAAGGTAGCAGAGCGGAGAGCAGACACTCATAAGTTGTATCTCCAAACACGGAAAGGGGAGCTGTCAACACAGCAATCACTTTAATCACCTTAATCTGAGCACAGCCTCCAAAGCATGCATTCCTTGACAAACCCAAAATCTTTTTAACAACCAATAGCAACAGTTTTGACACTCCCAATGAAACACTTACTGGTTAGCAGTACATAGTACTGTTTCTCATTCTGACAAGATGGAATAGTTTCTTCATAGTAAATAGTGTTATTTCAAAGTAATTCATAAATTTCTGTTCTTAAGCCTACAAACAAGTCAAATTATACAATAACTGCTCATTACTTTCTATTGGTATATGCTGAGGGACAGAGCAAACTATAAGAAAAATCAGGTACATTCTGAAAAACTAAATCAGAAAGGTACCTGATTTTCCTTCTATTTCTGGGCTGTCCCTCAGAAAATCTCAGCAGTTAAAAAAATGCAAAAAATGCAATGGAGATTCTCTCTTCTCCATTGTACTGATGTAGTGTGCAAGTGTGGGAAAGTAAGTCCCATACGCATGTGCAGTCTATCAGCAAATATGGAAAAACACCAAGGAACACTACATTATTTAAGAAAAGTAAGCAATTTCCTTCTTAAATAATATCATTGTATAATAGCAATAATCCAAGACTGGCATATCAGGATTTACCTACAGTTGACTTTGACCTCTTGCGCTTCTCCCTTACGTTCAAACCACACTAACCATGGGTAAATCCTGATATACCTACACTCAGTCATGGATTATTGCGTAAATAATATTTGAATACCTTTGTTATTGATTGCTGTCATTTCCATCACAGTTTTGTGTATGTCACCCCGTCTGTTGCATTCATACCTTAGCTAACTTAACCTAAACAGCCACTGTTTGTTTACAGTTTATTTTGAAATATCACACTAAACATTTTAGTCAATGTTTAATACTATTTGTATTTGAAGTACTTTGCTGTGAGTATTAGGCAGCATATCTTTATTGCTGTACATGGATACTTCATTCTTCTTCTCTTTTTTCATTTTATCCTCTTTCACTTCTCCATGTCTCTTTATTTATGCTTTATGTGAAGCAGGTAAATGTGTAATTAATTATAAGTGCCTGGTTACTGTGCTTACTTCAACTCTCATTAGTAGTTAAGAATTTACATGCATAATATTAAGCCCTCCAAATGATTTATCATGCATGATCACTGGAATATCTGATAAATGTTATTCCCCCCATTAGACCATTCTTGGGCGTTCACCTGCCAATGATTGTGACAATGCATTTCAGGTGCATGCCTTTGTTGTCATCCTTTCTTCAAACATTTACGGCATGTAATTAGTCATGACCCTTATCCACGGTTATTTTGGTTTTAAGATTTACATTTATGATCTATACCAAGATTCTATTCCTTAATGTTTTTTTTTTTTAATTTATCGATTACAGTATTGAGAGCATCGTTTTTCACCTTGTACTTAAAATAATCCTGGGTTACCTGTATTTAACATGGTCCTTAAAAGACTGTAACAATCAATGTCCTGTAATACATTGCTAATGTAAGTATTCTGACTAAATCCTTTTTTGAAGTTATGTAACCTTTGTTTTTACTAATTTGTTATGTGCTATTTATTTGTTTCTCTACTCCTTAGCTTTCTAAGTCCAAGCATGGTTAAAATTTGAATACCAGACCTCACTAAATCATAGCCTCATGAGTCAACACTGTCTGAACATGGAACAGACAGAAACTTCATGTAGAGCACCTAAACTGCAGCAGGGGCTAAGCCTCTCTGCACCCCCCCATGAGGGGGGAAGATATGCCTATACTCCTCTATTTAAATGTTTTAACTATGACATCATGCTCCACTGAAGTATCAGTAAAATAGCATTATTGAATCAGAGCAACCCAGGTCAAGCCTAAAATTGATTAATATTAATATACCCAATATAGAAAAAAGCCCAAATTAAATAAAATAAATAAATAAATAAAGGGAAATGCTCAGTTTTGCAGTATAAATTTAGATTTCCTTTATCAAAAGTGACATCAATGTTCAGTAAAATATTAAGTTGGATTGTGAAGGCATACCTAACATGAGGGGTAATTGTGATACTTTTCAAGTAGTATATTAAATTTATATGCTCTATTCCATTTTCATTACATTGTGATTTGTTGTGTTCAGTCAGTTGTGATTCAGGCATTTGCAATTTATTAAGTTTTACTACTTCTGTTAAAATTCTTGGCCCTGACTTTTTCCTATTAAAATAAATCTTCTGGTACAATTTCCTGCTTTCTTGTCAGGCTACTGACTCACAAAAATTGAAAATATCCCTGAAGCATGTCATAGCTCTATCCTGTTTTACTCTTTCCTTAAACACTTTTCAGTGTAAATACATAATGCCTAAAGTGGAATGTCTCCTTCAGTTATATCTCAGTTGTATATGCAACTCTTTCTTTGTGTCTTTCGATAAACGTAATTTCCTTTTATTTAGAAAATCAATATGTACCTACTTAACAGCTGTTCAGTCTATGAGTTTATATCACTTAAAGCATAATTTACCCAGAGTTCTCACTACAGTGATAGGATAACCAACAATCAGCTCTTCTTGTAATACCTAATAATTTATTTTATTTCATTAAATTCCAATTTGAGGAAAATAAACTACAATTGTAATGTCCTGAAACCCTTTTTCAAATAGGAAACTAGGGAGATATTAATGTGAATTTCTTCTTTGAGCTCCCTCCAGGTACTGTAGACCACAGTGATCTAATTGCCAGCCTGCCAAGCATACCAGTCAATAGATGTGTCAACACCACTCTGCAGCCAAGATACAAAACTCATTCTACACACTGCTACACAGCTGTGAATATTTGTATTCTGTTTTACTTTATTTTACATTTGTTTACCAATGTACTACACTGATCACAAATGATCATTTGCATGTACTGCCGAGTGAAAAAAATTCACAAAAAAAGTAAATAATGAAAAATCCGAGCACTGAGAGGCAGAAAACTGTACATATCAGACACAACAGAAAGTAATCTATACAAACAAACTTTAGACACTAAGCAGCATATTACATAGCTACAGCTTATGATCCAAATATGGATTCCTTTTTTCTAGAAGCTGAAACTGGTCATGAGACTAGAGCCAGAGAAAGAATATGTATATATTTGGTCAAGTAAGAGAAGGAGGAGAGGGTAATAAAACAGTACAAATTCCTACTAGTGGGCCTTCAAGAGCTTCATAGTTGGAGGCATCTTATGAACTGAATATTGAAAGAGCATGTCATGCTTTGTCTTTGCATATAAAACCATCAGCGCAACAGTATCTAAGACCAGTAATGATTCATTTTCAATCATCTAGAAAATAAAATGATTTAAAATGAAAGTATGCAGTCCCTCCTTTCAGCGCTAATCCCTGTACTACTTCAATTACTTTTTTAGTATGCTGTTGGAAAAAGCCTGACCTCATGTGCAAAATGAGAAAAGGGATTGTGGATAGATGGATGGATTTGAAAAAGCAAGCACTTCTGATAAGAATATGATTTCTCAGTGGACTGTTTATCTTTATGATGGGACTCTATCTTAGTGGCCATCACTGCATAGCACTACCAGTTTATAAGTGTCTTGGTGGAGATGTAGTTGGCAGCTTAGTGACAGCTGCCATCGTGGCAGTTTTTGTGCTCTTGGTTATCAGTAAATGTGCCACCACAATGACGTCAGTGACCACACAACAGGCTGACATAATCAGACATGTCAAGGAAATTGTTGCTTAAAGGAGTAGCTGTCTATGCCCATTGTGTAATGCCCTGTTAAACTGATATTCTTCTGTCACAGTACTAGACCTGGACTGCAGAGCTATAACTTAATACTAGGACCTCAGGTCCTTCATGTCAAACACAGTAATGGAGTTCTGTTCCTATTTACCTTGTCCATTCATTCTAGCATTTATGAGGTAATGTCTCTCAATTTCCTGGGACATGAACACCTCCTCAGTGTGTGACAGTACTGAGAATGTCCTAGGCAAGTGGTTGTAAAGGGGCATTAACTAGAGAAGATTAGGTAAAATTAGGTACAATCTTTTTGTTCCCCTCAATGAGAGAGACTGACCCTCAGTTTTCTCCTCTACTTCCTCTCTTTCTTCTGCTCACTTCTTTCCTGATTCCCAACTCCCTCACATCTGTCACACCATTCTGAAAGATCTCTAGCTTTGGCTAGTAAACATCTTATGTGGCAGTGAATCGGAATGCAGTAACATACAAGAGTGGCTGTAATCCATTTCTTTGCCATACTTTATCCTGAGCAAGCTCGTTATCAGATACAACCAAAGATGATTAAATTTACCTACACTATAAAATGCGCATATCAAGACACTGCAAAATCGCTAGTTTACCAGTGGGACTGACTATTTAAGTTAAATATTTTTAAATGCTCAGGAAAAGCAATACATCTTTTACTGTAGATTTATACTTTTGTTTACATTAAACAAAACTTAATGTGGACCTTATGTGAACTATTATTCCCTTATAACCTGGAAATCTGGCAGGATACATTCCATATAGTGCCTAAATAATATTTTGTTTAGGTGTTAGGGATGTTCTTGTGTGCAGTGTATTGTTCATATGGATTTGTTATAGTTTTGAGGTTTTGTACAAAATACACCATCGCCAACAGTTAAATGGGATAAAGCATGATATTATAATGCATTCTTAAAGAACAGGGATTTGTTGGATTAATAATTACGTGCCAAGTATGAATAAGGAAGTCTTTAAGGATAAAGAGGAGATCAGCATGCAGATGATCAGTAGCACTGCCTGTATAATTACTATGTAATGAAAATCGTATTACTTAATAGTAAAGGGGTCCGGAGACCTGTAAAGAATGTTATTCTCCTCATTTGGGTATGTCTGGCATGTACCTGACCTCCTCTTTCTGTGGGAGACATACTTAAGTCCTGAAGAGCATCTAGAAATGTACAATATGGCTATCAAATCCTTGCAACAGTTCACCCCTTATGTAAAAAGAAGGTGAGTGGAGATTATGTACAGTAATACAGCAGCCATATTTATACTAGATCAGGTGTACCATGATGAGGTTGACTAATAACAGTGGTGCACATCTTTGACAACACCACACTGCTACTCTTGTATTAGTATTCCTGGGCTACAGAAGGAAGATGGCTAAAGAGAAGAAAATTCTGCAGCCTTTACTGGATTTTTTACAGGAGCAAATATTCCTATGAAGGAATCTTTGACCGTATCCCTTCTACTGAAGAAAACAGTGCCTTGCAGATGACTATGATTTCAGCTCTTGACAGATTCATCCATGCTGTGATCCAGAATGAGAATTTAATGGATTTGGGGTGCATTCATAATGCCTAATGTGAAATGTACTTTTCCACCTGACATCATACTTTTAGCTGGATACACTGTTGGTGCACAAGATTTATTTGACTGAGTCCAATTTTTCAAGGTTTCACATAATCACTTGTCAGATTACCATTCTTTTACCCTGTCATTTTGCCAGTACTGTCTGCACCTTCCCCAAACGTATGGAGATTAGATAGAGTTAATCACAGCAACTACTTTATAAAGATAAATTGGATGATCTGGCTAAGCACTTCATACAAACTATAAGAATGCAAAATGGTCAATGGCTATCCCATGAAGAGTATGAAAGGGTTTTCTGAGGGCATGTCTGCAGCACTGGACTATAGTTATGTGGTTATTCTTCCACTACATGACCTAGCACCTTCAATGTGTGATTAAGGAGACAGGAGGTATCTTTCATGGTTATCCTACCATTAAGTGATCTATCATCTTCAATGTGTGATTAAGGAGACAGGAGGTATCTTTCATGGTTACCCTACCATTAAGTGACCTATCATCTTCAATGTGTGATCAAGGAGACAAGAGATATCTTTTTCAATGTGTGATTATGGAGACATGAGGTATCTTTCATGGTTATCCTACCATTAAGTGTCCTATCACCTTCAATGTGTGATTAAGGAGACAGGAGGTATCTTTCATGGTTGTCCTACCATTAAGTGAGCTATCACCTTCAATGTGTGATTAAAGAGACAGGAGGTATCTTTCAAGAGATTTAAGACACAGTACATGACACTATCCTACATGAATTTTGGAGCAGGCTTTAGCAACTGTTTGTTAGTACAGCTTCAGTTATCGTTGAGATGAAGAAGTCTTTTTTTTTACAACGTGTCACTGAAACCCCACTCTTACTTTGCTAGAAGCATCACATAGCAATGACCCTTTACAAAATTCCTTCATAAATGGGCCCTATAACAAAGCAACCAAGAAGGAGAATACAGAACACTCCCTAAAGTATCGGAGCATTCTAACAGATCATTAATAGATTCCAGTAAGGCAGCCATACTCATGCATATTTATTCTTTTTGGAAAGGGGCAGAAGTAAGGACCCTTTGTATCCGCTCAGATATGTCTCATTGACCTACCACAGTCTGAAGTGGTTGAGCTCATTGACTGACCTACCACAGTCTGAAGTGGTTGAGTTATTCCAAATATCTAAAATGAACAAATCCCTAAATCCAGATGTGCAACTAAATGGACATTGCAAGGATCCCCCCAAGGATCATGCAGCCCCATGCATAGGATGTTTTCCACCATATTAGTCATGGCTCAGGTACCCCCATTCTGAAAGAAATTTTATACAACCCCCAGTTGTCAGAAGAGGAAAAGACTGCAAGTGTCTTGTATCCTATTGGTCTATATACCTTTAAAACATGGATTATAAAATACGCATGTCAGCTTTAGCAAACAGATGTAGCCTGTATGTCAAAAATCCTACTGATACCTCCAGGCTTTTCTCTAGGATCAGATGAGTGAAGCCTCAAGGCATCTAACACATTGCCTATTCATATTTGTATTAATAATTGCAAAACCACAGTGTATACAATATATTTAAATAGTTAATTGGAAATAATGCGTGATAGGCAACAAAACTGCATTGATATCTGACTTTGTTCTAGTACAGTTATAAAATATTAAGTTTTGGTTATGTACTCATTATTAATAGTGCCACAGTTTTCATATTTCCACGAAAATCTCAACAAACAACAGACATAATTGCTTAGCTACATATGAAAGATCATACTAGGGTGAACAAAACTGCACTGACATTATATGAGTAGCTTAACTGATTGACAAAGTATTGTGCATTGTTTGTTATACAGCATATCATTAATATTTATTGTGTTTATGTAATAACATCCAACCTGAAAACCTACCATCAAATGAATGCAACCACTGTAAACGTAACTTAATAAACAGTTTGCCATTTACAACTCATTAATAGTTCATATTTCTAAAGATATGAACATTTGCCTGAACTGCTAAGATATAACTTGATTTGGTCAAATGTATGAGGCTGCCACCACTGGAATTTATAATGTGACATTTCAGAACACCACTGAAGGGAACGAGTACACATTAATTAATATGGCTTCATTAGGAGCAGGATCCCATTTGTTTGCATACAAGAGTCCTTCATCAATTAAATTATCGTTAGTGGCTAAGGTCTGCCATGGTTAGTCTGGCCCTTGATGCAGAAAAGGGTTAAACAAATTGCAATGATTTTATTTGTTTGCAGTCCTGTGATATTTAAATTATAAGTGCAGATTATTTGCAAAGAATGTATATCCAAACCACAAAGGCATTGAAGGTGGGGCAATACCTGTCTCCTTTTATCTTCACAGTGAGACTAGACACAGATGGCTTTCCTTAATTTCATTTGTGCTAGCTATAAAACCCATAATTATACAATCTTGGAGTAACAACTTCATCAGTCTAGCTCTCTTTCCAGCCATTGATGTCATTTTATATGCAAAGTACCTGTTCACCACTGTCAGCAAACCAAGACCTTTTCAGTAGCCAAACATCTGAAGGGATAACAAACCAAACACAAATGACTGACAGCACTAGTGCTCAAAACACCACACAGCATAACAGTACAACAATGACTTTGCAGGAGGCTAAACACCTGCACTCACCAAATGGGAAGATCCACCCCTTGTATCTCCTTATAGATAGACAGATAGATATGGATGTATAGATATTTATACATATATATTAACCTTATGGTCCCATAACTATGAAGAATGACAAAACAAGCTGCAGGAATGAGCAAAGCTGACCCAACACATCCAGACTGTGATTTCAAAACACATTAATAAAACAGAAACAATCATCAGAGAAATCAACAGAAAAATATAATACCAGAGAATTGGGAATAGGGAAATAGCACTTGATCCAGTAAAACACTTTGGTAATGGCTCCCCTCACCTCAGTAAACACATGTATCAGTAAAAAAATGGATTTATTGAGAGCTTTCATCTTTGTAAGACCTCATCAGAATAAAGTACATTGATCCCTAACCCTTTTATACTTGCTTAAAATTCTTAATGATTAACCATCATTACATTATTTCCTGGAGCTAATTTAATTCACAACTAACTGATTAGTTAATAAAAATAGCTCTTGACCATGAGGATGTCAGACACTCAAAGAAAAGCCCTTTTCTTTGTCCTTGAGAGGCTGTCACCTGTGTTTTGAACTTTCAGATTACAAAGCTTGACAAAATGTTATCACTCTAATATGTAGTGCTGCAGACATCCAGGCACTGGAGGTTTCCATTCCTATGTGGACCCAGCATCTTTACTTGTGATTTACCCTAAAATGCACATAACAGGATATGTACAAAACAAATAAAGGGAACATTCAAAGACATGCTACCTGTACACCTTTGGTGCTAGAAGGGCCTTTTTTATTGAAGGAGTAGAAGCTTTAAGTTTTAAGGATGGTTGCATATCCAAAATTTCTCTAGGTTCCACAGTTTGTCAGCCTGATGTCTTCTATATCATTCCTGGGTAAATGGTAAAAAAAAAAAACATTAAGAGCATACCTTTAGCATACTTTACACCTGAGGCTGTTATCACACTTACAGTGCCTGCCTAACAGGGAAGGTGGTCTATCTTTGCTACAGCAAAAATTGGTGGCTTGGGCATTGTCATTTAAACATCTAGTTAAGTGGCTTCATATTTGACTTCCCTTACAGTCAAAAAGAAAGCTGGTATAGCTTGTACAGTGTCAGGGCTTCCTGGGATCATTTGTCTTCCTATGACCTGCACTCTCCATACCTTCACTGCCTACCTGGCATCTAGTTGGAGATATCATTTGTACTTAAGAATCCCTGCTACTAGCAGCAACTATGCTTCCCCTATACTCACTTAAGCTACATGTGGTAATAATGATCTCTCTTATTGCATTTTTTCATGCTTTGATTCAGTGGACTTCTGTTATCAGGATTCAGTGTCTCCTCCCCATCACTCTTTATTTAGAGTGATCTGGCCATTTTAGATTCCTCTGGTATGTTCACTAGCAATGAGTGTTCACTAGGTCTCTAAGCATCTGACAGCAGCTCTTGGTTGAGCATTATTTCAAGTCCTGTTGGCCCATAGCCTTGTAGTTTAATTCACAGTGGTGGTAGAGCTGTGTACTCCTGCAAGATTTTGAGCCTTAGTCCTTTATTATTGCTTTTTGTACATAAACAGCGTTACAGGCAAATTTCTCCATAGTGTGGTGCCTTAAACAGTAGTAGAAGGTCAATAGTGAGAGAATTGTCTCTGCTCCAGTCTGCTTCAGTGCTTTTTTATTCTGCTTATCTTTTACCTGTTTGCATTCTGTGTCTTGCCCCATCTCCCACTAACACATTGAGTTAAAGTTTCTAAAAGAGCTCCAATATTGCCTTTGTTTGATTGTATGCCTCTCTAACTAACCTAGTTTGTTTTCCCCAGCCCAGCAACTCTTATTGCTATTGTTGTTTTCTAAGGCTCTGTTTGTGACCTCCAGCCCTTATAATAATCTGATATCCAAAGTCCCTACCTCCCCCCTTTCCTTGCTATAGACTGTTGCATAATATATTCCAATCATTGTTTAGATCCATTATACTGAGTGCCCACCCAGCAAACCAGTATTGCTCTTGAATAAACCTTTTTACTAGCTATACTAGATATACTAGATATTTACTAGTTATTGTTTACTGCTCAGTTTCCAGGAGCTCAGCAAAGCTTGGAGTCCTAGTCAGAATTCAGGTAGTTTTTACTTGTATCCAGTGCCTTCCAGAGAAAGTTAAGTTCCTCTGATTGCTAAATCACACTTGAGTTATTTGGGTGATCACAACTGTTTCTTGCTTTTATGTGTGCATTTTGCTGATTTTTTTCTTTTTACATAAAAAATGCTCTTCTTCACAATTTTACTACTGTCTTGAAATTGCATTGAGCAAGGGATTTCAAGTGATTTGTGGTAGCATTGTTCTTGTAGGTCTCTTCTACTGTGTTTTTACATTAGGAGGATTGTGTTTATTCATCTTGTGGCAGGAGGTGTTTTCCTCGTCTGTCTGATTTAGGAAATACACAAAAGGACTCATAGTGTAGTCATTTTATTGGCCAGAGGGCTCATAACTTAAATAAAAAAAACTGCTCAAGGCTGGAAAATACAAAACCACAGACTAGCGTAACTTCCACTTTATTCAACGCTTTCGTAAAAAACTTCTTCAGAACCAAAAGAAATGTTACATCAAACATTCATTTAAATACTGCACACAATTAAAATCAATTAATCAATTGCATAGTGTAAAATCATAATTAAAGAGCCCTATACAAAAAACAAACTCTTCATTCATCATTATGCACTATAGAATGGGTATAATTGAATACATTACAATAACAAACATTATAAAACATATGCTTCACGATCTTTTAAGAAACATTTAATACTGATGGCTTCATTTAACCCAGGAAAACGATCCGCCTGTAATTTAATTTGCCATCTAGTTTCTCTTTGAGCCAAACAATTTCTGTAATTACCCCCCCTGTAATCAGGTTCACAGTGTTTCAGGATAGAAAACAAAAATTTTTTAAAACCAATACATTCAACACTATGTCTGTAAAATATTTGGTTTTTGTCCTTTTTTCTAATATTATACATATGCTCCTTCATTCTAACATTTAATTTTCTAGTAGTCATACCAATATAAAATGATGAGCATTTGTTACACACTGCAATATAAACAACTCCTTTTGTTTTACAACAAAAATTACCAGGGACCCCTATAGTATTAAGTATGTGAGGAAGTTGAATATAAGGACCTTCTAAAATAAACCTACAAACAGAACAATCATGACATTTGTGCATACCCCTATTAATGTGCCCATTCTTAATGCTACATATGCTTTGTCAACTTTTGATTTTTGTTGGCTCATAACTTAGTGTTTTTATGTTCTGCTAGAAATTTTGCACATTTGCATGGTTTACCAGTGCCTTCTACAGTAGTAAACACCTAGAATGAATGGTTCATAGAATTGTACCTCATAAAGCAGCAATATTTGTATTTGCACTCTACTGTCTGAAATGTCTAAACTGTTTTTTGTCACATTTTACTGTATAATGTACTAGTTCAGCTGTAGCATAGCCCAGTTCCAGGTCTGCTGTTTCTCGGTCTGTTTTGTAACTTCTGAGCATCAAATTTAAATCATCTTTGTTGGTGAATGCCCTTCTGCATCCTTGTGGGAGGAGAGTGCTCTTTGTGTCCTTTCTAATCGAGGGTGGTTGGACTAGAGCTCAGACAGCATCCTTATTGGTTAGTTTGAGTTAAAAACGGTTATTTCTTGTTTTATTTAACCCCACATTTGCACTTGTTTGCATGTAGACCATATAAATTTACCTAACATTATGGACAGACAATTTCCCACAGTTTCTCCAGCCAGATTGGTTGATATGGGCATCCTGAGGCAGGGTAGCAAGTGCCTCATGTTCACCAACAACACTCTACACCTAGTCCATATAAACACAAACTTAACATGTGAGGCAACTATATTAAGAACCTTGAATCCATGCTCTCTCACACACCAGTCAGGACATATGACAATGAGTGGGTTGTCAGCATGCACACCTCACCTCCTGTTCCAACCAAACCCACATCACAGATACCTACATATGTGGAGGTCCTCACCAGAAAAATACCTAAATACTAGAGACCTGCCAAACACAAACGCAAGCACACTACACATAATACATCCTCTGCAGAACACAATACACATAATAGCTCATGCACCAGTGTCTCACCTGTCAAGCCCTTAAGGCAAAACACAAAACCAAACATATTTGTCATAGGTGATTCCATCATGAGACATACGGCTGTCCTCCTCACCAGGCTGTATAAGGAAAATGTCACGCTCAGCTGTCTGTCAGGTGCCAGGATACACCATATCAAACATGCACTCAAGTCTCTCAACAAATGGTAGTGTTATGACTCCATCACAGTCCATGTTGGTGTGAATAACTTGAGATGTATCTCTCTGGACTATATGAAGAGAGACATTACTGAGCTCTCAAACTATGTGTGTGAGGCAGGTATGTCCATAGCCTTAAGCAGCATTTTACTTACACCTGGGATGACACCTCAATGCAGACAGAAAATGATTGACTTCAACAACTGGCTTAGTTTCCGGTGTCATTCTAAGGGGTTACAGTATCTGTCAGACTGGGATGACATGATTGACAGACCTGGATGCTTTGCCAGAGATGGTCTTCATCTGTCACTGCTGGGATTTTGGCTACTAGCTAAGGCTCTTGCCACCCCCATAGTGCCTTTTTTAGGCAGTGTCTCAATGATAAAATTCCCAATGTAAAAACTCCATCTAAAAAGAACCTCAAGGTTATACTGCTAAATAAATGCTAGGAGTCCTAACATGAAACTACTCACTGGAAGCAGTCCTCACCTTGGAAGACGCAGATATTTGTGCAGTCACAGAGACATGATTCAAGGCTGTGGAGAGCACCCCAGCCATACACCAGGCTACACCTCCTTTCACATGTTCCGACCACAAACTGAAGGCATGAAAACTAAAGGAGGCAGTGTATCAATATTCAATAAAGATAAATACACCTCCAGATTGGTTAAACTGTATGATTCCCTGGAGATAGCTCAGGTGCAATTAACTGTTGGTAGGACATCTGTTCAAGTCATTGTCAGATACAGGACCCCCTCCATGAATCAGGACACCCACTCTGCCTATTTGGATCTACTTGAGTCTATCAAGATACAACCAAGCACCATGGTTTTGACTGAATTTAACTACCCATCCATTGACTGGGTAAATTACTCATGCTCAAACTCACTTGCCCAAAGGTTCCTCAACTTCATTAATTCCAATGCCCTGGACCAGCTGGATGACACTCCGACAAGGGGTGCCAACATCCAGGATCTGGTGCTTACCAATATGGGCAACCACTGTAGCACCCCCATTGTGAGGTCTTCCCTGGTGAGATCTGACCACAAATCAGTCTCATTCGAAGTAACTATCACACCTGAACCCCTCCCACCAGCAGCAACTAGACTAAAAGACTTCTACATAGCAGATTATACCCTCTTATGGGATGGTATAAATAGCTTCACTGCACCCCCCTCAGATGGAATTGGCAGCTATATCAAGTTTTACACCAATGCTTTATACAAAGACCTGTGTAACTGTATTGACTCAGCCATACCTGATAGGACCAAAACAAGTTCATCAAGGAAGAGCAAACTCGCCAGGTGGACAACTGCCATTAACAGGCTTTACAATAAGAGGAAGAAATTGCTGTCTAAGAGTAAGAGGGAGCAAGCCCTAAACTGGACACACTCTCTCCTTAGCTTAAACAAGCAAACAAGACTTCTTTTAAAGTCCTCCAAATTAAACTACAAATCCAAATTAGCTTTCTCAACTAAGGACAAACATAAGGCCTTCTTTAGTTACATCCATAACTTAAAAGGAAAGGCCCAGATATGTGCCAAACTGGTAATTAACGATATCACATATACTGAGCCTGTGGACATAGCTAACCTGCTGGCCAACAGGTTTTGTGAAAACTTCATTCCCCTGTCCCTGCCACACGTACTCCATGACATCCCTAACATCTGTCCCTTGCCTTGAATCTCTAAAGAGCAGGTTGTAAATACCCTCTCTAAGGCCAAAAGCACAGCATCTATGGGACCTGATAAGATCCCAGGCTGCATCCTACATGGGCTCCAACAAGAATTAGAAACACTCTTTTCAATCATAGTCTAAGCACCTTCTCAGCTGAATGGAAAATGGCCACCATTATTCCCTTGCACAATGGTGATGCTTCTACTGACCCCAGGAACTATAGACCTATTAGCCTGACTAGCCTTATCTGCAAGACCATGGAGCAAATCATTGTGGAATTTATCAACAAAGATATAGGTGATCTCCAAACACTTGATCCTACTCAGTTTGGATATGTCAAAGGAAGTTCATGCCTGTTAAACCTGGTGGACTTCTTTGAGACAGTCACCAAGGCCCTGGATGAGGGGGAATCTGTGCATACAGCCTACCTAGACTTAGCCAAGGCATTTGACACTATCCCCCACTTCCTTGACAAACTCACCCAGCTAGGTATCAACCCTTATATCATTACATGGGTCAATAACTGGCTCAGTAATAGAACACATATAGTCACAATAGGGGGAATCCACCTCCAACAGCAGACCTGTAACCAGTGGCATTCCACAGGGATCAGTCCTGAGACCTCTGCTATTTGGAATATATTTCTCCGAAATACAAGCAAAAAGTAATGGTCTGTGGCTGAAAAAGTTTGCTGATCACTGCAAACTGGGAGTGGTCATAGAATCTCCAAATTATGTCAACATCCTACAAGAGGGTCTTACACAAACAAATGATTGATGCCAAAGTGATGGCCATAAACTCAATGCAAAAAAAAATGTATTATCATCCTTTTCAGTGGGCAGCCACAGTGGTGCAGTGGGTAGCATTGCTGCTTCATAGAAAGAAGTTCTTTGGTTCGATTCTCGGCTGGGGTGCCTTCTGTGTGGAGTCTGCATGCCCCTCCTGTGGTCGCGTGGGTTTCCTCCGGGTGCTCCGGTTTCCTCACACATCCCAAAGACATGCTGTAGGTGGATTGGACACTCTAAGGTGGCCCTGTGTGTGTGTGTGTGTGTGTGTGTGTGTGTGTGTGTGTGTGTGTGTGTGTGTGTGTGCTGGGCTGGCAACTTGACACTGTAAAAACTCCACTGCCATTCATGAGTGGACCAGTGATCTACTGTGGTGACTCCTAAATGGGATAAGCCAAAAGGAGATGATGATGATCCCTTTCAGTAAGCGCGATGTTTCTGCTAACTACCACATCAACAGCAACACCTTACATATGCACTTAGTGGTGAGAGACCTGGGCACACAGGTTGACAGCAACTTCACCTTTGACCACCATGTCTCCACAGTGGTAAAAAGGGCATTCTATATTGCTCATCTCTGAAGTAAGGGCATTGCCTCAAGAAAAACAGAAGATATAATCTCCCTGTACTCTTCCCTCATCAGGCCAATAATTGAGTTCAACACCCCTTTTGGTATGTACCTTTCTAAACACCAGCAGCAATTGGAGAGACCACAAAGGCTCCTTACAAGGAATATTCAGGGTCTTCAGCATCTGTCCTATGTGACTCATCTGAAATCATTGTCACCATTTCATACAGACTACTCAGAGGTGAACTCTGGCTTGCATACAAGGCAATCTCTAACCATACCTTATTGGAAATGCTGCATATCCATAAGTCAAATGGTGCATGGGTTACTTGCTCTAAAGACCTTAACCTGGTAAAGAGAATATAGACATATATGCAGTTACTGAGACATGGTTTAACATGCCAGAGAGTACCCCAGCAGTGCAATGTTTCAGTGCCTTCTACATTTTTAGAACAGTAGCTGTACAGAAAAGGGCTTAAGGAGGGGGTGTCTCAATATATATCAGTAACAAGCATACCTCTAGGAATCAAATACAGTGTTACTCTGGAGTTCCCCCATGTGCAGATTACCATAGACAAAATCCCGTACAATATTCTAGAGAGCTATAGGTCTCCCTGCATGTCCCAAGAAGCTCACAATGCTTACTTGGACCAACTGGAGATGCTTATCATCCAACCTAACACCTTCTACAGCTATGTCAGAAACCTCAAGGGCAGCACACAGCAATGTACTGAATTGGTGGTTAATCTTGTCACATTTACTGAGTATGGTGATATAGCAAACCTTTTAGCAAACAAATTTAGTTCCAACTTTACCCCCCTTTCATCCACAGCCATCCCCTCAAAAATACCCCCAAACATAACTTCTCCAGCTGTAACTATTGAGCATCTCCATAGACAACCCAAGGATAAAAAAACTAAAGGTAATGCTACTCAATGCCAGAAGTCTAAACCTCAAGATGCATGCACTCGAGGCTCTCCTCAGTATGGAGAAAATCGATGTCTGTGCAGTAACAAAAACCTGGTTCAAGGCTCCTGAGAGCACCCCAGCACTACCAGGTTATAACTCATACCATGCGTTTTGGCCCCAAAACTCGGACTGAAGCACAAAAGGAGGGGGAGTATCTATAGCCATCAAAGATACCTACACCTCCAGGTTAATGGCACTGCACGAAGCATCGGAAACCATCCATGTGCAACTAACAGTGGGCAAAACTGCCTTTCAGTGTATAGCCTGCTGCAGAACACCCTCCCTATTACAGGAACCCTACTTGGCATTCCTGAGAACACTGGAGAATATGAAGGTCTCTCCAAACACTATGTTACTGGGTGACTTCAACTACCCAAACATTGACTGGGAAAACTACTCAAGCCCAAACACCCTCGTCCAACAGTTCATTGAATTTATAAACTCTAATGCAATGGAACAACTGGTCACCACTCCCACAAGAGGGAACAACATATTGGTCCTGGTCATCACCAACATGGGGACTCTATGTTCCACACAAGAGGTAAACCCCTCATTGGTAAGATCAGACCATAAACAAATTTCCCTGGACATCCATATCCCGTCCCCACCCCCAGCCAAGGAAATCACTGTAAAGAATTTCTCAAAAGCCAACTTTGCACTTCTCAAGTCTGAGGTGGAATCCTTCAAAGTCCCTGGGCCAGAGGATAATACAGCCAAATCCACAGAATCTTTTATAAATGCATTCTATGAGCAGCTGCAGGAATGCATGGATCATGCTATCCCAAATAAAACCAAGACTCACTCCTCCAAAAACAGGAGACCGGTCTGGTGGACCCCGGCCATAAATAAGCTATACAACAGAAGGAGGAAGCTACTACATGACAGAGCAAAATTCCAAAAAGGGAAGGCATCTCTGATCAGTATTAGCAAGAAACTTTGATCCCTCATAAAATCATCAAAGGCCAGTTTTGAAAGAAAAATTTCCCTAGACACTAAAGATAACCACAAGGCCTTCTTTAGTTATGTCAGGAACATGGGTGGAAACTCCCAGATATGCTCTGAATTGTTGCATAATGGTACAAAATATACCGAACCTACAGACATAGCCAACAACCTGACAGACAGATTCAGCTCAAACTTCTCCCCCCTTCCTCCCCAAAGGAGCAAATGCCTATCCCAACTGAATGTAACCTCCCTGACATCACAGATGCACAGGTGAAAGCTGCCCTCTCCAAAGCAAAAAACACCTCATCTATGGGACCGGACGGTATCCCAGGCTGTGTCTTACACGAGCTCCAAGAAGAACTGAACCTTCACATTAAGTCACTGTTCAAACTTAGCCTTACTACAGGATATGTACCCAAACAATGGCGTACTGCTACAGTGGTCCCACTCCACAAAGGTGGTGCCACAACGGACCCCGGAAACTATCACCCCATAAGCCTGAGTAGTCTGGTCTGTAAAGCTATGGAGCGTATTATCATGGAACTCATAAACAAAGACATTGGGAGCCTCCAGACACTGGACCCTACCCAATCCGGCTTTGTTAAGGGCAGATCTTGCTTCTTAAACCTAGTTGATTTCTTTGAAACAGTTACCAAAGCCATAGATGAGGGCAAGGTAGTCCACACAGCCTACCTGGACCTCGCAAAAGCCTTCGACACAATACCCCACTCGGGCATCATAAATAAGCTTACCAGCTTAAATATCAACCCCTGTATCGCAAGATGGGTTGCAAACTGGCTCAGAGATAGAACCCACATGGTCAGAATCGCAGGTGCCATGTCTGAATCCAAACCAGTTACAAGTGGCATCCCACAGGGCTCAGTTCTGGGACCTCTCTTGTTTGGTATATACTTCTCTGAGGTTCAGGCTAACACGGGGGGATTATGGCTGACAAAGTTCGCAGATGACTGCAAACTGGGGGCCATAATCGAATCTCCAGCTGACACAAGCATCCTCCAAAAGGGTCTCTCAGAGACGGATGCTTGGTGCCAGAGCCACGGCCTCAAGCTAAATGCTAAAAAGTGCATAGTCATTCCCTTTGGGAAAAACAAGGTGCCTACAAATTACCACATGGGTGGTAATCCATTAAGTACGGACGAAGTAATTAGAGATTTGGGGACCAACATAGATAGTAATCTCTCCTTTGATAATCACATTGCCAAAGTGGTTAGAAAGACCTTCTATATAGCCCATCTTATCACAAAAGGGTTCACATCTAGATCAAGAGAGGTCATTGTGCCCCTCTACTCATCACTCGTCAGGCCCATAATTGAATACAATGCCCCTTTTGAGATGTACCTTACCCGACACCTGCAGCAACTGGAGAGACCCCAAAAGTACCTCACCAAGAGGATCATGGGCTACAAACAGATGTCCTATGCAGCTCGACTAAAGAAACTCCAGCTCTACTCAGTTGCTTACCGCCTACTCAGAGGCGATCTATGCCTGACGTACAAAGCCATGTCAAACCCAGAATTAATGGACATGCTCCACCTCAAAAAATCCAAGTCTCTTAGAGCTACACGCTCTAGGGACCTAAACCTCAGCACAAAAATAAATAGGACATGCTGGAGGGACAGATTCATTTCCCAGAGGCTCCCTTGACTCTGGAATAGGATCCGAATTCATGTTAGACTTAGCCCCTCGCTCACCCTCTTCAAGCTAAATCTTGACGCGTGGATGGGAAATCGCAAATTCACCCCTGGGATCTCTTCTGTGTCCCTGCTAGACAGAGGCACAGTAAACTAATCTTAAAAGGGTACCTTCTGTGACCTACTTTACAGAGGCACAGTAGGCTAATGTAATAGGGAGGCAGAAGCCAAATACACTCTGGCTAGGCTTATGAATGCCTTAGGGCAGATAACCTAGTATCTACCTATGAACCTATGAACCTATGTACTGACTGGACTCAGCAAAGCCAAGAACACGGCCTCAATGGGCCCCAATAACATCCCAGGATGCCTCCTGAATAGTCTAAAATGTGACTTATTAGGACCCCTGCAGTCATTATTTAACTAGAATCTTAAAACAGGTTTTGTGCCATGTGAATGGAGGACTACAGTGGTCATCCCCATTCATAAGGGAAGACCTTCAACAGATCCTGAAAGCTACAGACCCATTAGTCTTCTTCTTTCGGCTTTTCTCAGTTAGGGGTCACCACAGTGGATTACCTTGTCTGCTCATGATTTGCAGCGGAGTTTTACTGTGTTGAGTTGCCAGCCCAGCACCCAACCACAGAAGGCACATGCACGCATGCCAATTTAGAGTGCCCAATCCACCTATAACATGTCTTTGGGATGAAACCAGAGTACCCAGAGGAAACCCATGCGACCACAGGGAGGACATGCAGACTCTGCACAGAAGGCACCCCAGCCGAGGATCAAACCGAAGAACTGCTTGCTGTGATGCAGCAACGCTAACCACTGCTCCACCACAGCCACCCTTACAGACCCATTAGTCTAACAAGTCTTATTTGTAAAGCCATGGAAAGAATTATCATAGAAATTATCATCAATAACATAGGAAATGTCCAGAAAGTAGATCATTCCCAGTTTGGTTTTGTCAAAGGATGGTCATGCTTACTGAATCTGGTGGACTTCTTTAAAAAGGTCACTAAGGCAATGGATGAGGGGAAAACAGTGTATCCTGCCTACCTAGATATGGCTAAAGCATTTGATACAATATCTTACTCTGGTGTTGTCAACAAATGTATGGAAACAGGCATAAACCCCTTTATAAAATGCTAGATAGCTAGCTGGCTCACTGATGGAGGTTAGAATTGGTGAGACCACCTCCACAAAGAGTCCAGTCACAAGTGGAGTCACCCAGGGCTCTGTGCTGGGCCCACTCCTTTTTGGCATCTACTTCTTGGATGTCAAAACCAATGTCAAAAGCCTTTGGTTGACCAAGTTCACAGATGATTTTGTAAACTGGGAGCAGTGATTGAATCCCCGCAAGATGTAAACACCTTTCAGGAAGGTCTAAAACAGAGAAATGCTTGGTGCCAAAGCTTGGCAGGACACTAGTCAGGAATCTTAGAACTCATGTAGAGTAACCTAGCCTTTGACCAGCATGTGTACAAGATAGTAGAAAATCTTTCTATGCTGCACAACTTATAAGCAAGGACATGTTATCTAGGACAGAGTGGTCATCATACCACTGAACTCAGTCTTCATCAGACCTATCACAGTGTATAATGCTCCCTTTGGTATGTACCTGACCAGACACATGCAGCAACAGGAACATCCACAAAGGTTCCTTACACAATGAATAAAGGGGGTAAACACAATGTCCTATGCTGATCACCTCAAAGCCCTGTCTCTACTCAGTATCATACAGACTTCTGAGAGGTGATCTTTGTTAGCATACAGGGCATCCCTGGACCCTTCTTTGATGAATCTTTTGCACATCCACAAAACAAACAGCATCAGAAGTACTAGATTTAAAGACATACATTTCCTTGCAACACAAATACGCTATGTTGGACAAACAGATATGCTTCTCAGAGAATTTCCATTCTCTAGAACAGGCTCCCCATCCAGGTGAAGCAGAGTTCCTCCCTATCCCTTTTTAAGTGCAACTTGGACCAATGGATGGCTAATTGGAAATTCACCCATGGTCTGGCTCCTATGTCTCTGATAGACAGAGACAGTCAGTAAATCACCACCTATATAAACCAAATTTGTGGGTCATGTTTGGGTTGCACAGCTAGGCTTATAAGAGCCCTAGTGGTTGTTTGCCTAGTATACACCTATGAACCTATAATTTGTGGGCTAACATGGACAAAATTACGACACACTAAAATAAGCACCCTCATGTGATAATCTTATACCCATCAGCATTGTATGAGGGCATATGGAAACTAAAGAAGTCCCTCCCCTCCTGAAGTAATTAATATGCATTATTCTGACAGCTTCTTCAAAGAACTGCTGTGAGAGTCAGTGAGCTTTATGAAGAAATAAAAGATACTCTCAGACTCATTAAGGAGAACTCTCCTAAGCACTGGTGGTGATTTGCCTGGAAGATGCTTCAACAGGACGTTCACATGCACCGTATCTTCTTTGGATATTCTTAGGAATTAGTCTAAGCTACTAGAAATGTCAAACAGATGATATATGCTTCTAGGAACATGTCTTCTATAAATACGAATCACTGGCATCTTTCTGTAGAATGATGCAGTATTTATGCAAATAGGTTTGAAGAAAGTGCTTTCAACTCACAATTTTCCTGGTGACAATCAGGCTATGTCAAGATAATAGTATACAAACAAGGAGTAAATGAATTCTTCATGTAATCTTCATGATGGCTCAGAAGTAGAATACCAAAAGATGGAAGTCTTGAAATGTTCCCAACATAAAACTTTTGGAATGCTGCACCAAATAGTGCTCAAGAAATCAGGAAGGGGTTCAGTCAAATGCAAGATCATACTGGGCTTGTCCTTGACTGCTAAGGTAGCAGATCTCTCTTCCCTCTTTAACTCTTCTTTGAGGCTGTAGCGTTTTGCTGGACAGGTCTTATAAGAGGGTTGAATAATGCTTGCAAGATTGTTCATTCCTCTTTCTAGTATGTTTCCTCACTACTGTTTGTCCCTATATTCTTACTTTTCGTATATGTATCTTATGTTACCAATTGCATTTTATTTTATTTTATTTATCCTTTGTTGTCTGAATTAGTCACACTAGGCCAGTGGCCTCTTTCTAGAGAAGACAAGCAGTAGTATTCATACTGACTAGGTGAACTTTCGCCAAAGCAACAAGGAAATTCCACTACTCGGTCAGTACATTGTACAAATGCAGCTATAAGTGCAGTAGGTGGGTGGCTAACTGCAGCAGGTCGAAAGGAGGTGATTGTGCCTAATTTTTAACCAGACATCAGACTACACAGTAGTTACTAGAGATGTCTGTACAGAATGCAAATAATTCCTTGTGTGAAGTATTATGGTCTAAAATTGGGGGTAAAATTTAAACTACTGATTATATGGCATAACCAAAAGATTTTTAGCATGAGTCTTTCTCTAACACCTCAGTTTGGAGCTTCTTCACCTATATAGGTTAAAGTTGGAGGTTTGGGAAATTAAAACAGACTACATTGGCTGTAGCTGGCAATTCCCAGCCACAGAAAGTGTTATCAGTAAGTGTTTCACATCAGAGGTCATTTGCAATACATTGTCAGTAATTGGCAATTCTCAGCCACAGGAAGTGATATCAGCAAGTGTTTCACATCAGAGGTCATTTACTCTAGCAAGAAACTGGACAGAAAAGTAGGAGCTGCATTGTGCTACTGGAGATTTGGATCAATGCAAATTATTGTTAACGTTCATATATTTTTGTGAGGGAGCACCCTTGGGCCATTATAACTTTTGGAATGAAATAATAGCACCAAATGGCATGAACATAGCATTTCTATGTATAGGTTCATAGGTTCATAGAAAATGTAAGAGTTCAAGTTCATTTTTATATGGAAGCAATGCAATATACTTGTTTAGAGACAAAAACAGCTTTGCAAACTGTAGTATAAAACTTTACAAAATAGTAGTCGTGCACCATGGTCAGACTTTGTGTTATATGATTTGCATTTAAACAGAAAGCATATTGTCCATATTTGACAGAAGTGCATGCAGAACTACTGACTACTGAAACATTGTGAAGCTGTGCGCAGTTTTGAGAAAATAAAAGACAAGCATGGAGTATGGACTTGAAAGCCAGGAAGATAATGTGGAGTTGTTTCTAGTAAATGTACATGTAAAATACACTGATAATCATATTTTTGTACAGGATTGTAGATGTATCCTAAGATATGTAGGACAAACAAAGCATTGTTTTCATTGTGGGTAAAATGAGGCATTTTAAGTAAAATAATCCTGACTCTGCATGTGACGAGTGCGACCAAATAAGTCACAACAACAAGTACTGTGATTAAATGTGTACTAATTCTATGGTGAAAATATCATTTTAGGTAGATTGTCCAAAAACTAATCAACAGAACAATGATAATGAAAGTGAAAAAAAAGTGTTAAAATTCCAGATACAAGTCGTGTGGAGATTTCTTAGGGTGACGCTACTTAGTCAAGGGCTGAGCAAGGTTTTCCTGAGACCTGCGTTTCATTATCAAATACTTATTGTGTATTGACCAAACAGACTGAAAATAATGCAAATGAACCTGCAATAGAGGAGCGAATGGATAAAGTAATAAATGAGCCAAAAAAAAAAAAGAAATAGAAGATTTGAAGACAGGAGATACAAAACATGACTTTTTTGCTAATAATATGAATATTAGATTTCTAGTAGTTGGGGAATTACAAAGTGGGCTTAGCAGTTAGTGTTTGATGTTTACATGTTTCAAGATATTAAGAAAGTTTTGGATATTGAACAATACTATTAAGGATTTTTTTTTTGAGAGCAAAGCTTCTGGCAATTTGGATGTCCTGGGCTAGTAACTTTTATTTTACTATAAAATGTTTTTATTTTACATGCAAATCCAGTTGAATTCTTATAGAAGACACAGAAATTGAAGGTAACACTTAGATTAATTAATGTGTACACTGATATGACTTCAGCCAAAAAAGATTTATGGAAAAACATCTGAAATAGGGTTATGTGTGGAATATACTACTATTGGGAGATTTTAATTCCAGTTTAGTAGGGATGAAGAAAACGAAAGGGAAGCAGAAGATATGGAAGTTAGATTTTGCAAAGCTTCAGTAAATAAAAACAGTCTACATCCTTCTTGATTAAGGGGGAATTTCGCAGCTAAATTAAATTATATCTTTCCTAACAGTGAATTATTTGAACAAAATGGGAAAATTGTGGTAAATGTGGACTCTCGCTGTAAGGCTTTAGTTGGAAGCTTGAAGAATAATAAAATATGAATAGGATGGCTCTTAAGGTTGCAAAATTTTATGAGAAATATGAGGTATTTAACCAAGGTCTGAGAACTTCATGTAGGGTTGCAGTTTGCTTAAAAACCTTGCATGGAATGGTGGCACTGGCTAAAAAAGAAGTTTATTATGAAATACAAGTTGAAGATACTTAAGGGAAAAGAAAAGAGTTAAATGAATGGGACAAGTTAATACACGCATATAAAGAAGCCATCTTAGAAGAGAGAGACATAAGCCATATTGCGCTGGAATTAATGAAGTATTGTGAGCAGAAGCCAAGTCTATGACTGAATCAGTTAGTGTACTGGAAACATGGTAAGACACCTGAATGGTTGCCAGTTGAGGTTAAAGAGGGTAAAAAAAGATGGTAATGCTGAAAGTTTAGAAATAGCTACTGGTTAGTATGTGAGACATTTTAATGATATTATACAACAGGTGAACCTTTTCATAAAAAATAGTGGAAGAGATAATAGAGATATGGACATAAACATTGTTAAATGACACATAAAGCAATAAGAACTGAATAAATCTTTAACTATATTAGATTTAAAACTGGACTTAAAAATGTCAGTGCTAATTCAACTCAACCAGAAGATGGTGTTCCTTATTTTATGGTAATATGAGAAATTGTTAATAATTTTTAATGAATGAGTTTCTTCAGGTACAGCCACTCTCCTCTGTTATAACTGCTATGGTTCTATGTTAAACACTATAATGGAAAGACAAGGAAAAAGGAAAAAGATGTTTGGATAGTTGATAACCTATCTTGTAATTGAATTGTGATTATGTAATTTTGGCATACTAACTGAAGTGTTAGCTTTCGGATGAATATCTGATATTGCCAGAACTAGACATAATGATCAGCTTTAATGTACCACCTCTAATCTTCCATCCCCACTTCTTCACAAACTAGAGTTAGGCTGTAACAGCATTTCAAGATCTGCAGCAAATAACCATGCTAGAACCTCCACTGTTACTCACTTTTCAGGTTTTCACTGCCTTGAATTTAATCATTACCTGTCCCCAGTTCAACTGAAATGTTCCCATAAAGCACCAAACTGCTGCAGATGATCATCAGTTGCTCACATTCTGGAATAAAGCCATACTGTGACCTTAGTTTTCCTCACATGCTTATCATATCAAAACATACATCTGAGAACAGATTTGGTGATTCATGCTTCTTTGTGCTCACAAGATCTACAGCTGGTGCCAGTTTTAATGATTCAGGCTCCTTGATTACCGGTCCAGTGGTGGGGAATCACATTTATTGGTTGGCAGTGCTGGGATATCCACATATTGGGATTCAGTGGTGTGGAAATTGAATTCCTGTAGCCTGTAAACAGTGGTCACTAAAGAAGGTGTTTGTACTCTCAATTAGCCACACGATGAACAATCAGAGTTCCAAATCACAAATTTTTTTTTTTTTTAGCTTAGTTAGTCATGGAGAGCAGGCAAGGATGTCAGCAGAGGAGTATGGCAAGCTGACAAGGAGCCAGTTGGCTGAGCTGTGCCAAGCCAAAAGACTGCGGCATGCCAACCTGACTAAAGGAGAAATGATTGCAGCCTTAGTCACAGCTGCATCACAGTCCAGCAACCAGGAGAGCAACCAGATTGCTCTTAGGGATGTACAATTCTCAGAATATGGACAGTTCACCCTTTCCACGGAGGACTTAAAAATCCATTTGGAGTTAAAGAGACTTGAACTGGAAGCCAAATGTTTGGAAATAGAATCAGCAGAGAGACTGACACATCTGGAAGCTGAGGAAAATGAGAGGAAGAGGCAACATGAAAAGGAGATCCTGACTCTTTGCCAGGGTCATGGAGGTAATGAGGAAGAGAGTAACCAAACCCCAGAAGCAACAAAGGTCATACATTTCTTCCACAATTTGCAGAGGGTGATAATTTTGATATTTGCATTCATATGTTTGAAAGGGTATGTAAACAGTATAATGCTGACCAAGGGCTCTGGGTATGGTTCATGACCCCCTTACTCCATGGTAAAGCTGTAACTGCTATTTCTAAAATGTCTGATACTGATTGCTTAAAGTGTAATACTGTTAAAAATAGTTTATTAGAGTGTTTTAAGTTAACACCTGAGGCTTATAGAAAAAAGATTCATGAGCATAGATGCAAGGCACATGAAAGTGTGTGTGACTACATTGCTGAGTTAAACACTTATTTTCATAGGTGGCTGAGTGGGTGTCTGGTCGCAAGTTTTGAAGGGCTGGCAGACATTTTGGTGAGCGAACAACCCCTTAGCACTTTGCCTGAGGACATGAGAATCTGGTTGGCAGATATGGAATGTAATACCACAGATGAGTTGAGGAAAAAGGGAGACCTTTACCTAGCAAGCAGGGCATCACTGCACAGGAAAGGGACACCCAGTGCTGCTCGTGGGTCTAAGGGAACCCATGGTGGGCAGCCTAAACTGCCCCAACAGAGTCTGCCAGGAACAGGGAAAGCCACTACTTCAGGTACGCTGCCAGGATCGAGGGTTAAATGTTTTAAATGCAACCAGTGGGGATCATGTAGCAAATAGATATCCACAGAGGCAAGGTGGGGAACAAAAGGTGGGAGAACCAATAAGTGGGAATGACAGAATGCCAGCAGTAAGTTGTCTGGAGACAACAAGGGTACCAAACTACCACAAGAGGTTATATCCTCAATGAGTAAATGGAAAACAGGCCACTGCTAAGAGAGACACAGCCTCTGACCCAACCATTGTGAAACCTCCATTTGTTAAAGAGGAGCACTACTTGCTTGGGCAGTCTACTTCAGTCAGAGCTTCAAGAGCAACCCCAATCCACATATCTTTGGCTAGGGATCACCTTGACTGGGAGGTAGGGGAAAGGAAGCTAGCAAGTAGGCATATGTGAGGATATCCCTGTAGATGTCCTGATAGGGAATGAATTTGATAATTCAGTACCTGGTGTGCATGCAGTTACATGCGGTGAGGCTTGGAAACAAGCTTGTGGGTCTGGTAGCCTGGGGGGGAGCAGACAGACCACAGACATAAAGCCAGGACTGGTGTAGTGATTACTTTAGAGAGGGAGCTATCCTGTAGCAGAGAGACTGAAGGTGAGCCACAACTGCTGGTTGGTACTGATGTTCCCTTGGACAGAGTGACTGCAAGGGCAGAGATAAGTAGTAGTACCCAGGCTGACAGTCAAGCACCACTGTCAGAGGATACCAAGCTTCCTGTGAAAGGAGAGCTGGGAAGGGTTACAAAGAGAGAGTTGATACAGGCTCAGCTGTCAGATCCTACATTACAAGGCCTGAGGGAGGTAGCTAGTGAGGCACCTGATTCTCAAGGAAAGGGTGAGTCCGAATACTGGGACAAAGGGTTACTGTATAGAGAATAGACCCCTGAGAGGGCTAGATGGTGAGAGAATACAGCAGTTGGTAGTGCCCACCTACCATCTGGCATTTCTAGCCATAGCCCATGACATTCCTATAGCAGGTCATATGGACATAAAGTGTACAAAGAGACATATTATGCAGAACTCTTATAGGCCTGGGCTTTTCAGGGATGAAACAGGGTACTGCAGGACCTGTGAGCAGTGCCAAAAGGTAGGCAAGGCAGGAGACAAGCTCAAGGTTCCTTTGATGCCTTTGCCTGTGATTGAGGAGCCATTTCAGAGGATAGCTAATGGAAAGACAAGGAAAAAGATGTTTGGACAGTTGAAAACCTGTTTTATAGTTGAATTGTGATTATACAACTTTGGCATACTCACTGAAAGTGTTAGCTTTTGGATAATATCTGTGATATTGCCAGGACTAGATATAATGATCAGCTTTAATGTACCACCTCTAGGCTTCCATCTCCACATCTTCGCAAACTAGAGTTAGGATGTAGCAGCATTTCAAGCTCTGCAGCAAATAACCATGCTAGAATCTCCACTGTTACTCGCTTTTCAGGTTTTCTCTGCCTTGAATTTAATCATTACCTGTCCCCAGTTCAACTAAATTGTCCACAGAAAGCACTAAACTGCTGCAGATGACCATCAGTTGATCACATTCTGGAACAAATGACCTTAGTTTTCCTCACATGCTTTTCATATCAAAACATACATCTGAGAACAGATTTGGTGATTCATGCTTCTTCGTGCTCACAAGATCTACAGCAGGCTTTCATTTGCACTCTAGTAAATTTCTTCCAAGAGTGCCTTCAAAATCTTCTTGAAAGACATTGCCACACTTAATGGATATCTTATTATGAACTTGATGCCTATACCTGTTATTTGGTAATAATATAGAAACCAATGATGTATGTTCGTAACGTCAGGGGAAACGCTCAGCAATGTGCCAAGTTAATCATGAATGACAACACTTACACCCAGCCCGAAACTATAGCAAACCTGCTGGCCGATAATTCAGTTCAAACTTCTCCCCCTATCACCTCCTACTACACCCAAAGAAATACCCACAACCATTCCTCTACCCATCAGTATGAGGGAACAGGTCTTTACTGCTCTCACTAAAGCCAAAAACACAGGCTCCATGGGTCCCAACACTATTCCAGGATGTTTCTTAAATAGTTTAAAACAGAATTTATCAGAGCCACTAGAAACCTTATTTAACCACAGCCTCCAAATTGGCTTTGTCCCAGAGAAATGGAGAACTGCAACAACTGTCCCTCTGCACAAGGGGGAGGGGTCCATCAACTGACCCAGGGAACTACAGGCCCATAAGCTTCACCAGTCTCATATGCAAGGCCATAAAGAGAATTATTATGGACCGGATCAATAACAAATTAGGCACTCTCCAAAACCCAAACCAGACCCAATCTGTCTTTGTCAAACGGAGTTCTTGTCTGCTCATTCTGGTGGACTTCTTTGAGAAAGTTACCAGGACCATGCATGAGGGTGAAACACTACACACTATTATGTAGACCTGGACAAAGATTTCAACACAATCCTCCATTCAGGCATCATAGATAAATTCACTGAGTTGGGTATAAAGTCCTACATTGTTAGATGGACAGCCAACTGGATCACTGACAGGACATATGTTATCTTGAGAGGTGAATCCACTTCCAGTAAGAAACCTGTTACTAGTGGTGTCCTACAGGGCTCAGTGTTGGAACCCCTCCTGTTTGGTATATACTTCTCTAAAGTGAAATCCAATGTTGGGGGCCTGTTGCTCACCAAGTTCGATGATGACTGTACACTGGGAGCAATTATAGAATCCTCAAATGATGTTGACATCCTACTAACAGGCCTAAAAATGATAAACGACTGGTGCCAAAACCATGGTCTGAGAGTAAATGCTAAAAAAAAATGCATAATCATACCTTTTGGTAAATCAGATATCCCTGCAAATTATAACATTGATTGCACAAACCTAAAAGTAGACTCAGTGGTGAGGAACCTAGGAACACAGATATATGGTAACCTAAACTTTGACCATCAGGTAGCTACAGTACTGAGGAAATCCTTCTGTGTGGCACATCTTATAAGTAAAGGTATAGCATCAGGATCAAAGGAAGTCATAGTGCCATTGTACTTGGCCCTCATCTGGCCCATAATCAAGTACAGTGCTCATTTCTGCATGTACTTAATCAGGCACTTACACCAACTGGAGCACCCCCAGAGGTTTCTCACTAAAAATGCAAAGTGTAAGACACATGTTTTATGTAGATGGACCAAAGGCCCTATCTATCTCACTACTCCATCTCATATCATTTATTGAGATGGGACTTATGCCTGACCTACAAGGCATTCTCTGATCCAACCCTGATGAAAATGTTACATATTTGCAAAAAAAATTATAAAAGGGTAATGCTTTCCATGAACCCTTTGTAAAACAAAACACATCCCTCACTCTGTTCAAAAATAATTTGATACATGGATGGGGAACCATAAATTCACTCCTAGGGTACTGCCCATGTCCCTTTTGGACAGAGTCAGTTTGTAAAATGACTCAGGGCTCCAACACCCAAAGATCCACTACCCTGATACTACCCCATCCCATATTTGAGGAATTAAGATATAATATTGTCATATCCTGGATATTATTGGCTAGGCTTGTAAAGGCTCTTGTGCCATTAGCCTAGTAATCATTTATGAATCTGTGAACCTATGTAGCAGTTATTAATGCTACTTCAACCATGTTTTTAATGTTCATGTATATTACATGTTTCTTTTGTGATTCTGTAATTATCATGTCTCTAATCACACCTTATCTGGCAAAGAGTATTAACTTGATTTATACATGCTGTCTATACCTAATCAATGTGCACCATATGGAGCATCCTTATTAAGCCGAAAAATTAATGCAAATATCCTTGTTAAAGTGAGGCAGTAACATATGAACCTCACTATAACAGCATAAAGCACTGACAACATCCCATGTCATTCAGGTTTCATTAGCAGCTTGGCCATCTGTTGAAGCTGACATGGGCAGAATGGGTGTGCCCACCATGAGGATAGGGGAAAAGCAAGCCACAGAGTGCCATAATCCCACATTAAAGGGATAGCAGATGAGACATCATAGTGAGCATTTGGTAGATGTCTTCATTTATAAATACAGAGAAGCATGTACTCACATGGGGGGAAATATCCTGGCCCCTCCATACCTCACAACCTTTTAACTCAAGAATTCCAGACAAAGCTAAAAATAGTGGTGGGTGGGGGGAATAAAGGACCAAATTCAAGGATATATTTTAAATACTGTTCTTATAAGTTTAAAGAGTTGCTAGAATAATAGCTTTTGCATTAGCATAATTTTTGAAGGTTGTGAAATCTGAAACTCAAATGTCATTTCATTGTTTAATGACTTCAATGCTCAATGGTTTGCCTTAAAAATTATGAGCAACAGAACAATAATATCATGTAAAATTCTAAATGTTTTAAGAAATACTGGACAGTTGAGAGTTATGGCCCTCGTGGAGATGCAGGTCACACATCCCCAACCGACATCAGGGGATTAAGAACACAATTACAATGTCTTCATTGATGTGATACATCACATGGCTGCATAAATGATGGTCTCTCAGGTGAGGTTTTGTCTCTATGCTGGTTATCTCCAGTTCAGGTGAATGAAAGGCTCTAGAATGAATGGAGGAGGTTTAATGGTCTCCATGCAAAATGTAAGAAAGCACAGAGAAAAAATGATGATGAGGTTACCAAGGGTACCCCTTACCAAGAATGGAAATAACAAGTCAAAGATGGACAAAAAAGTGCTCCTACAAGAAACTGTGTGTAGCCAGACTATTTTGAAGTTCACTGCAGACTTCCTATGTGACAGCTTCCCTGAATCTCAAAAATTCACCACAAAATATCACTGTCAAAGTTATCGCTACTGTGTAAAAATGTCATCAAATTCCACAGTGATGTGATCCCTGTATTACAAACCACTGATCATAACTCTGTTACATTTTCTTCAAATGGATTTCAAAAAGCTTATTGCTGAAACTTTACTCTTGAAACTCTTTTCTCAAGCATATAAACTAGTAATAGACACCTTTTTATAAATCTCTAGTGTCTGCCTCTGATAGTCTTCTTTGAGTTATAATCCATTGAACTTTGAATCATGTATGTTAATGAATGAATGAATGAATGAATGAATGAATTAATTAATTAAGGTAATTAATTTTTATTGTATTTAAGTCTGTTTAAAAACTCCTCCTGAACTTTACTCCCACTGAAAATAAGTACTGGCCAGCTTAATATTCTCATCATTTAATGTAACTAACTAACTAACTAAACTAACTAACTAACTAACTAACTAACTAACTAACTAACTAACTAACTAACTAACTAACTAACTAACTAAATAGTTTGCCATGTCTGCCTTGATTTAAAGTACAGACACATAAAAAATGTAGGTAGGTCTTTGATTTGTAAATACAAGGTTTAGTGATAGTTGAAAGATATTCTGCCAATCCTCATCTTACTAAGCATTCACTAGTTAGAACATGCCAGTTGGTAGTTTATCTATTATCCCTATTTTGTACTGGATGTATTATTGGTTGTCAGAACCTGAGTATGTGGATTACTTTTTCATACCTGACCTTCTTCTTTGTGGTATTTCATCAACTGACATGCAACCTGATGTTAACTCTGATCACAAAACTTGTTTTAACAGCCATTGCATGTTCAAAGATCAAATACCATCATATTTGAAGACTTAATGTGTTTCTTCAAACTATCCTTTCAATGCATTTGTAGTGGAACATACTACAAATATAGTGACAGAAGATTTTATGGGGGGGGGGGGGTTCTGTGAAGACTGCCAGCCTAGCTAGATAGAATTTTTTTAGATAATTAGATGTCATTGTAAATATTAATATAATCCACAGGCTTGTTTTTGCAAATGTAAGAAAACTAAATGTCAGAAAATTGTGTTATATGCTGAACTTCAAAAATGTAACCACAGTGCACCCTGCTGGAAGGAAAGCTGTTAAGTAAAGAATTACAACTGTGTTTGATCTCAAGCTCGGAGACATGATGTCTGGGTTAGCAATTTTTTTCTATTGTTATTAAGACAGTAATAATTACTAGATTTTACATGTAAGAGTGTCTTTTATTGCTGTGGCTTCCTGGCCATGTGCAGCTTACAAAGAAATATACATTTTGAGTTTCTCTGTTAGCCTGGGAACTAAAGGAGAAGTGATAAAAATGATGTAATGTAAAATGAGTCAGCAGTACTGGGTATTATCAATTTAAGACTTTCTCAGAGAGAAAGATTGAGCATTTTGGATTTTGTCTGAAGCTGATAGCAACTTACCAGTACTTTGCCTTGTAAGTAAAGTTATTTAGAACATAGTTTCTCTTAGAGTTCGATAGGAATTTAGCCAGCTTAGTCTAGCTGTTTTCTATATTTAAGTCAGACTACCCTGCAATATTGTTTTTAAAGTTCCTGTGATTTCTGAACACTTGATTAGCACTATATTGAATTAATGAGATTTGTCATGTAGTTTATTATTTATTATTAAATATTTTTAAACCTTTCAACTGTGGCTGTTTTGTGTAGAGATAATTTAAGCTCTAGAGTACGTGCATGTATTTGGTGATACTGTCTAAGCCACTCCAATAGTCTTGCTGTTCGGCATACTTACTATTTGGATAACAGTAGTATTACACAGTGAAATTAGTCACCATTTAGGAAGGGCCTTATAGTAGCTGATAATAGTGGTTGGTATTACCTTATAGTCTGGGCAGAAAGGGGGCATAGCTGCAGAACCTGTGCCAGCCTTCCCCAGGAGTGTATGTGTGGTTGTATCTAAATCAAATCTTAAAGTGTGTGTGTGTCAGCTACTTGGGCAGGGACACAAAGCACTGGTTGGACAGAGAGGGTGCTGGAGGTTTTAGCTTAACCATTAGGTTGAGATCTGGACCCTATAGCTGTTCCAGTGGAAAGTCTTATTGGGGATCTGGAGAGAAAGGGAGAAACCAGCCCCAGACTGACTGAGATGTCTGTGTGCTCTTAAGGGAAATTGTACTTTACTGTGTGTGTGTACTTATTATCCCCCCGATGTGCAAGCCCGTCACTGGTGCTAGTGGTGAGGATTAAGGCACCTTGATTACTGGGCCAGTGCATGGGCATCAAAGGTTCTGTTATCTTTTACAGGACACTTTGATGACAATCCTTTAAGGTACCAGGATTGTGTGAATATCATTCAACATAGTTGTATGAGGAAAAAGTGGTATCTGTAAAGGATCTATATCATATTAGCAATGACTGCTAGGCATATAGAACTTGACTGGGGGGTCATTTTGATTGAGTTAAATTATTTATTTTATTTATTTAAACTTGTTGACCAGGATGATCTGATATGACATATAAGACCCCTTTTCAGCTGCGGTACCAATAGAAAACCTCCATTTGCAAGTATGCAAACATTTTTTTTTAAATATTAGTAGCTTTAGTTGGTATATATAAGTTTGGGTGGCATATGGACTTTGGCCCCACATGGGGCGGTGCAAGAAGGCTTGCCCTACTCCCCCTATAAAAAGAAGTTTAAAGGAGAAGAGCAATTTTTGAGATTTACTCTTCTCCTGTGGCTTCACTTTATTTTTTTAACGCTTTTCGGCACCCACCATTTTGAGTGCTGACATTTTAACAGGAAGCCCTTCCCAAGTGAGTTTTATGTTTTAATGACAGAGGCCAGTGCATTTTCATGTGATCACAAGTGTCTGTGGGTTTTTACCGTTAATTTAGCTATGGATGAACATTTATTGCACTGGTACTCTAGATAATGAGCCACTTTTATCTGCAAGCATTTGATGTGATTGGGAATGCATTAATTGCTGTAGTTTGTATAAGACTGCACACAGTGGTGGGTTCTGAGGGTATAGCAGTGACATTTCTAGCTATTTTGTTACAGCATTGGGTGAGTTTGTTTAGAGCAGGTGTTTGAAGATTACTAACTACTGGTGAGGAATATGTTAGAGAAGGAAGGAGATAAGCAGTGACAGTGGCTTTATGGCTAGAGTGTATTAGAAAGTTTTTGAGCCTAAGTGGCCAAGGCTCTGATGAATCTTTTTGATGGTGTGTTGGGTGTCTATGCCAAACTTCCTCAAGGCCCTTTGCTCCCACTACTTCCATGACATGCATGTCATTTGTGCTCCCTGGCAGTGTTGTATCTGTAACTATGTTATGTTTGTGAATCAAATTATCTTAAGAGTCAGAGCAATTAAATTCTTGGAACAGAAGACCATAATTTTAGTTTTAGGGGATTTAGTATTACACTGTGGGCTTCTAGACAGATTTCAAATGAACTGCATGCATCTTGCATACATTTGTGCAGCTCATGTATGAAAGAGGCCACACATGCCAATGAGGCATCATCCGCATATTGAATTATATCAAATGGGCCTGTGGCTATGTAGAGCTTATTAATAAACATTTTGAAGATAAGTGGTCCTAGTACTGATGCTTGCTGGACTCCTATGTCTATGGGGAGCAATGCTGAATGAGTGGATTTCCATTTGACTGCTTGGGTTCTATTATTAGATAACTTTGAACCCATAGGAGAGATTGATGGGATATGGTCAGGTCCTCTAAGTTGTGTAGTAGTTTATGGTGGGAGGGGGTGTCAAAGGCTTTTGGTAGCTCAAATAAAGCTGAGGAAACTAGTTGATTACTGTTGTGATGAGCATTAATAGTATTTAAGATGAAAATGAAGGCTGTAGTTGTTCTGTGTCCTAGGCAAAATCCATGCTGGGTGATGAACAGTAGTTTATTATCTAGAAGACATTTTATAAATAGTTTGTGTATGCATCCTGCTAAGATTTTAGAGAGGTGGGGGAATAGCAATAGGTCTATATATGCTTAGTTCTATTGATAAGCCACCCTTGAGCAGTGGGATAATATGGCTCTGTTTGCCAATGGTAGAGATATGTGATTCATTGATAAACCTGTTGATTAGTATGGAGACTGGATACAAGAAACTCAGGAGCTATTTTTATATATTCATCTGGAAGGTTATTTGTAGATGGTGATTTAATATTAAGCTCTAGTATGACATTTTTGTATATTTTTCACTGTAGTTATAGTTGAGCGTGAAGCTAAAAAGCTTCTTGATTATTGTTGGAGTAAGATGGGAAGGAGTGGACTGAAAATAGTAATGAGGCTATATTCAAAAGTTTCAGCAGTTTAATTTTAATATGTGGGCAGGTGTAAAAAATAATATTGCCAGTATTATTTGTGGATGCACAAAATATTGAGAGGCACAGGCATAACTCTTCTAGCTTGTGGTAGGCGAAGAACCATTAACAAGTAATCATCTTTATTATATTTAAAAAATAAGGTATACAATGCATCACAGAAAATCTAGATCCTAAGAGATTCTGGGCTCCCAACCTTCACCTATCCCATGGGCCCCACCAAGTCAAAAAACAACCTAACTAAAAGGTGTACACAGAAGGTCACTGCAGGTTGTATGGTGGGCTGGGGACAGTAATTTCATTGTTTCTTTATCTTTCCTCACACTCAGACCTCAGATGTGTGCACAGAAAGTCACTATATTTTTTCTATAGGTAGTGTCATTTTCGGAAACAATCTGGAGTACATTACTGTGATTATTTTTTTACTTTCCTCACAATCAGATATCAAACACATATAATAGGTGGATATCTTTTGGGCACAATGATAAGTAAGGAGTCATGCTGTATATAGTTAGATAAACAGATAGATATGTACATAGATAGAGAAATAGATATGTCTGAAGCAAAAAGCTGAAATGTATTACCATGGCCATTGTTGCTTTCACATTCATTCCAGTCTAATATCAGAGTGATACACAGAAGGTGGATATCTTTGCGAGGAAGGAGTGAGGAAGCATACTGTGTATATGTATGACAACGACTTAAGATATATGACTGCAGACATTTCTTTTTTCACTTTCTTCCCAATCTAACACCAGAGGGTACGCCAATTTTATTTTTATTTATTTACACTTTGTTGAGCAGGTTAGTCCTACTAAGCCTGCAACCTCTTTTCAATGGATACACAAGATGGTATTCATTTTGATTAGGGAAAATTTGGCCAGGGTAACATGGAACTTCCCCTACTTTTTTATGTGCTACAGGATCATTTACATACAGCTCTGGTACCACCAGCTCAGGCAGATTTGACATCAGTTTAACATCCAAAATACTGCACTCTTTCCTTAATGCTACACTGCCATGTCAGTATTAGAAAATTACTCCAAGCACCTGAAGTAGGAGTGGAACCCACATTCTTCTGATCTTCAAGCACCAAAGGTAAGTGTGCTATCTGTGACTGTGCTACTTGCTGGACTAGATTTCTGTGAGGTAGATAGGCAGGCACTATTCCCAGATATGATTTGTATATTCTTGGAAGCCTTTGTCTTCTAATATTATTGAGGACTACTATTTTGTCAGCTTTAAACAATAAGCTTTGGACAATAAGACTTTCTTCACTTACTCATAATTTTTTATTCAAAGCATCATTGGATTAAAAGGCCCAAAATAGCTCTAAAATGTACCCAACAGCTTCTAGAGCCTTACTGCATTGGGGGCGTGTAACCCCCCAGAACCTAGTGTAACTTAATTACTTATGCAACAGTTTTTACAGTGCAGTTTTGACCAGTTAAATTGTGTTAAAATAATGGATGAAAATGTTGATAATGTGGGGATGCCCAAGATGGAGAAAATGGGGATTATCACTAATGATGATGCTGGCATGGGGAAACTCGTGGGTGACAGGGAGGTGGTGCTATAGAGACTCTGTTTAACACTCTGTTTCACCAAAGACTTGCCCTTTTGATCAGAAGATATCCATGGTATATATAGCCAATAACATGGCTACAATGAGTCAGTACTGAGGCAATCTGTGAGTGAATATGAATGAACTTGGATATTGTTTGACCAGAGGTTGTCAGTGATCTCATGTCATAGAGACCTACCACATTTCAATTAATTCAGTGAGTTGCTTCCTTAAGCCCATTGGACGATGTGGGATTTGGATATTTGGCCTATTCCACTGGGTTTCTTCTGAAGCCACGACTGTACTGTGCACAGTTTTTTTTAATTTCTAGATCTGTGTAAAAACTTTGTGTCTCTATTTCCTGGAAACAGTCATATATAATACCCATTCATAATGGTGGTAGCTCTACTGAGCTCTCAAACTATAGATCATTCTATCTCCCCTCCCAGAAATTGTGGAAAACATGTTCATAAGTGACTTCTTAGCCATCTAATGAAAAACACCTTGCTTTCTCAGAATCATATTTTTTTACCCTGTTGCAGCACGGAATCTGCTTTACCTATTTTTCTGGATAAAATCAATACAAAGAAAAAAATTAAGACATTTTATAGCCACCTTCTTCTTAGATCTATAAAAACATTTGATACTGTATTAAATTAACTTCTACTACACAGACTCTCTAATCTTAATGCATCTTATGAGATTGTCAACTGGTGTGAAGTTATTTCAGTCAAGGATCACAGTGTGTTCACTGGCACAACACCATCTCTACCAATCAATCATTCACAACTGGAGTAGAGCAAGGATCCATGTTAGGTTCCCTACTTTTTGACATGTTTATCATTGACATGAATAAACTAGACACAAATGCCATTTTGATAGAGTATGCAAATGATTCATCACTGACTTGCAATGCTTCCTCCTTAGGAGGACTCTAGGCAATCACACAAAATCTTTTAATAGCTTAGGATTTTGGTTATCAAACTTCCCATTTTTTTAAATACCAAGATGTTTAAACTGATTATTTTCAATCCAGAAATCAAAATTTTGCATTCACCATAATAACTACAAACCATACTTTGATCTAAAAAGTATGCTGTACTAACCTACCAGGAGTAATCATAGATCAACATGTACAACTTGTTAAATGTATGGTCCTGTGGTAAATAAACCTAAGCAGAAACTGTGTAGGCTATTGAAATCAAATTGATATGTATCTGAAACTATTCTACCCACAGTTTCTCATATACTTCAACTCCCAATCATATTATATGCATCAACAACTTTAACTATCATTCAGATAATACAACCACATAAATCAGAACATGCATACAATAATGTAGCTACGTTTGCAGCAAACTTCACAAATGGAAAAAAAACTGCAATGCATTACAAAAAAATAGAATGACTGGAAATTGAAAACAAACCACTACGATCCCAAATGAAAATACTCCATAATATAAAATATAAACCAAAATAAATGTCTTATACCTACCAATCTAGAGCAAAACTATAACTCAGAATACTTCATAATAAGCTATATAAACCAAATAATTGTTTTATACTAGCCAGTATTGTGAAAAAAACACAATCCCTCCACACAAGACCACTGAAATCCTTAAAACAAAATCTAATATTCAATCATTTCACAGATAATCTGAACTCAGTATCTGAAGCAGTATCTTGAAATACTATCCCAAATGACTTATGAGCAGAGTTAAACACTGCAGCATTTCTAATCAAATTAAAATAGTATCAAGCAGGAACCCTGAACTACTTGTATATAAAGTATTAAAAAAAGGGCTAAGCACCACTACCTAAAACCCAGTAAAGACTAAAAAATGGCTGAAGAACCTTACAAATGACGTATATTTCATTTGACCACATCAAATTCTGATGAAGTCCTAACTGTGTTAGAGGAAAACGATGAATCTATTAAAAAGGTTTTACTAGAGTTCCATGCATTTCGTATTCATCGGACCTCACACTACTTTGTCACCTCTTCCTGGTTATTAGTTTCCATTGGTGACAATCGTTCCAGTTTGTGGCGTTTTTGATATATTTCATTTGAATGTAAAATATATTAATTTCCCTTCATCTATCTCTGTTTCTGTTATAATGTCTCATGTTCTCTCTGCCCTACTTCTACTCTTTCCTTTATCATACCCAGACACTCGTAGCATTTTTATAACTTAATTTATAAGATGATTTTTAATGAATATTTTCTTGCTTATGGAGAAAAATTATAAAATAGTGCAAGTATACATATTTGCAGTATACTTCTTTAGTGTATGCTACTTCTTCTTCCCATAAATTATTATTTACTCGATTACTATATGTGCACTACTTATGTTTCTCAAATTTAAGCTGTACCCCTAGCTTTGTACTACATTATTGCCGTTTGTAAGTAAAATCTTAATTCTTGGAGCTTTTCTCCCTGGCCACCAAGAAAATAGCTATTAACCCACTAAGTCTATAACAATCAAGAAACAGAAATAAATCAATACATCAATACCTAAAAATAGTTCCAGAAGTAACATTAGCACCACTAATTTATGACACCTAAGTTATGTAAAGAAAATCTGTTATTCAAGAAACAGCAGTGTAATATAATATCACAGGCCTCTGTTAGATCTTCATAAATAACTTCACAGATCAGGCTTTGTTACATACCTTTCAACACGATCAGTAAACCACGGTGGGCATAAATATTTGAAAGGGGATTTCTGGAGCCACACTGACAAACAGCATGAGACAGGAATTTGTCAAGGCAGGTGGGGAACTTAGATATTTTTTTTCTGTTTGCAGCCTTACAAAAGTCAAGAATAAGCAAGGTGTTCTGGTAACTATTTGAAGAGTATCAGTTCCCTTACTCCTACATCTTGCCTATTGTCACTAGTAAAGAAAAGTGATTACTTGACAGATAACACCTACACAGGGAGAAAATAATTAGTGCTGGTTATTCAGTGCAACAAGATTCAAAAACACTGTCCAGCACATACAAAATAATTAATGACAATTTATCCTAGCACCCCAGTTTTTTTGAAGACAGTTATTCTCATTCTTCAAGTTCTCCTTGACAGGGATAGGAGCAATACGCTATTAACTACAATGAGGGTCCAGAAATGCTGCTATTTACGTCAAACAATCCTGATAAACATCCAATTTAAATCAAAATATATTAGTAACTTTCCTTATCTGAAACCAATTAATCTGATGTAAATCACAGGCAAGTGTATTCCCTGTGAGGTACTGTAAATGCACAATGGACTGTTTGTAACATAAGCATGCATTACACTAACATAAATAACACATGCTAATTGTTTCTTACTTTTTCTACACACTCCAACACTGAAATAATTATCTTTATTAATAATGCCAGTTGGCATTTACTGGTTAAAGTAAGTAAATAAATACATAAGGTTAAGTAAACAATTACTGCACATGAAATGATGCAAGTAGAGAAGACATGCAAGGTAAAAAGTACTGAAACATGCTATCAGGAAGGTAATGCATTCAGTACAAATCAAAACAGTCTGTAGCAAAAAATCAGAAGGTATGACACAAGCAAGCAAGACTGATGTGACATGACCATGTGCAGGTGAACCTACACATAATAGCATGCAGCATGCTATTCCAGCAGATTACAGTCACATACAGCAGTGGACACCCAGAGAAGGGACAGATACCTGACAAACTAACAGATTAACATGCAGACCTGTTTATATAGGAGGGCACAAGACAGTGCACACATGTGGTGAAGACATATATCACCAAACATGTGTAACCAAAAATGGCAAACATTCCACAGAGGTTCCAAGTTAACTAAAACATAAATATCAGCCTGGGGCATGTGAAACATTACTTTTCTGCTTTGTATCTAACATTTAAGTTATTATAGGCTCACCCCTGGCCATAAAATTGAGAATTAAAACATCTCCTCATAGTTAACATAAGTAACTTATGTAATTGCCACCCTAATAAGACTGAACTTTAAAGCAGCCATTGGAAAGAGACAGTCTTCTCAAAAATTGTGCTTACCTCCTAGAAAGTATAGTTGTGTAAGCTGAATATACCCTAACAGTAGATGTTCAACTAATCACTGCTGCAGTAGACTTAGCTATATGGGTTATATTCTGCCAAAGATATAACAGACAGTCAGCTTCCAAAGTTTCAGGGTGCCTTCAGTGCACCGAAACTGCCAAGCAGTTCAAGATGAACTGAGTAAAAGATAAGTTTGGGAAATAAGCCCTTCAGAGCTTTCTGCCAACAGAGAGAGGAAGGCTGAGTCCTGAAAGGACAATTCTAGGAATAACAAAAAATAAATGTCCACAACCTGGCATCAAAAACACACCTAGAAATGAAGGAGTTGGAGGGAGAGAATGGCTACTCAAGCAGTGATCACTCAAACATGTACTGCTATGGTAAGTTTAACTTACACAACCATACTATGTTCTTCATATTGATCACTGCTGCTGCTATAGTCTTAGTTATGTGACTATATTTGGACAGAGGAAGGAGAAGGGCCCAGAAGCCCCTGGATAATGATCCTATCAAAATATGATGTAGACCTAGAGAAGAAATCAAGCTTATAGCACTTTGTAAAAGTATGTACAGAAGACCAAGTAACAGCTTCTAGAATCTAACACTTTCCAAAAAGCCATCAATGAAACCAAGGCCATGATAGAATGGGCCTTGACCCTGCCTGGAATAGATTTGTCATGGTGACTGTAATTTATTTATTTATATTTATTTATTGACATTTGTTAACCGGGTTTGTCCAACTGGGCTTGTGGCCCATTTTCAGTGGAGAAAAGCTCCAGTAATACATTTTAAAACCAGTACAATTTTAAACAATATTGATATAATAGCAGTTATAGCAAAACGATTCACATATGTTGGGTTACATGCTTAAAGTTAAAGTTGCATTAAAAAGAAGCTAAGTAACAATTTTACATTGATATAGTTTAATAGGTCAACAATAAACATTTTTTGTTTGTATAAAATTGTGCAAATGCATAGTAGACACATTGGAGAGAGAGGTATAATGAGGTACTAAGTATGGTCCTTTTGAGGGTACATAAAGGGAAGGAAGACTAGGTAGGGTCATGGCAAGGGCAGGTTCCGGAATTGAGAAAATAAGCTTTTAGTTCATTTTTAAAGTGTGAGGTGTGGGCGATTGAATGTAAGTCAAGGGGAAGTTTGTTCCAAGCATGGGCAAGAGAGTGTTTGTAGAGTAGTTTGCCTACTGACCTTTTTGGGTGGTAGACATCAAGTAATTGTTGGTTAGAAGTACGGAGGGTCCGGGATGGGATGTAGATGGAGACTAAGGAAGATAGAGATGGGTAGAAGGAGGGTTTATAAAGAATAGATTATAGCATATGAAATTGATAAGATAGCAGAAACTGGGGAAGTTCAAGCCATTGAAGAGAGTTTAAAGAAATGCAGTGGTGTGAGTTGTATGGGGAGTTAGCAATGAATATGGCTATTTTATGGTAAGTCTGTTGCAGTTTGTTTAGAGAGGAGGCCTGGATATTGGTAAGAACCAGGGCAGCATATAAGAGGGAGGGGAGGAGGAGTGCCTGGCCCAGGGTAAGTCTAGATTCAGGGGTTAGGAATTTTTTGTTCCGATATAGCAGACCTAGTTTCTGGTTTGTTTTTTTTAAACATTGGAGTATGTGTAGGTTGAACTTGAGTTCATCATCGATAATGACCCCTAGGAGTTTTGTGTGGGTACCAGGTTGGATGTTTGTATTGTTAGAAGATGTAATAAAAAGGAGGTTTTGTGATGAGAAAGAGAACTGGGAAGGAAAAGTAGGAGTTTGGTCTTTTTGGGATTTAGGATCAATAGGTTGTGAGAGAGCCATTGTTCAGTGGATAGTAGGGCCTGTTGGGTCAGGGAGTGTATCATTTATGAACCATTTCAGCATGCTAAGGCAGTCTGATGTCAAAATGTTCTTGAAAGGGATTTTGCATAAGAGGCCTCCATGAAAACCGGTGGCCTCACCTTGGGATCTTAATTCATATAACTAAGACTACAGCAGCAGCAGTGATCAATATGAAGAACATAGTATGGTTGTGTAAGTTAAACTTACCATCGCAGAACGTGTTTGAGTGATCACTGCTTGAGTAGCCATTCTCTCCCTCCATCTCCTTCATTTCTTGGTGTGTTTTTGATGCCAGGTTGTGGACATTTATTTTTTGTTATATTCTAATAATAGGTAATAGCCTTAGACAACCATTTAAAAATAGTCTTTTTTGACACAAGTTGTCCCTTCTTCTTACCTTCACAAGAAATGAGCAAATGATCCAAAGATCTGAAAGATTTAGTTCTGTCAAAGTAGTATCTGAGTTGCCTGTGGACAACCAACATATGGTGTATCCTCTCTCCCTCATTTTTAGGATCAGAAAAGAAAAATGAGACCGAGATAATTTGGCTTAAAGTAAACTTGGATACCACCTTAGGCATAAAAGAATGACTAGCTCTCAAAGAAACCCTGTCCCTATAGAAAATGAGGTACAGCTGACTCACCAGAAGAGCTTGCAACTCAGATACCTTTCTTGCAGATGTCAAAACAATCAGTAAAACTGTTTTGCATTTTAAGCACATCAAGTCAGACATATTAGCTGGTTCAGCTGGAGCAAGTATGAGCTTCTCTAACACAAAATTAAGATACCAAGATGAGGCCACTGGTTTTCATGGAGGCCTCTTCTGCAAAATCCCTTTCAAGAACATTTTGACATCAGACTGCCTTAGAAGAGGAGAATCCATGGACAAACATGCTGAAAGGGTTCATAAATGAACTTTAATAGAGGAATAAGAAAGACCATAGGATAGTAACTCACACAAATATTCTGAAACCAGAGAACAACTAGCGCTGAATGAGTGCTAGTTATGTTGCTGGCACCAACTAGAAAACCTTTTCCATTTTCTAATATATGTTTTTCTAGTAACAGGCTTTCTTGCCTCCATTGTCACCTGCTGCACATCCTTAGAAAATAAGTTGCTAAAAAGAATTAAGACCCTATCATCCAAGCGGTCAGTTGAAGATGATTGATACTGGGGTGGATCAAACACCACTGTTCTGGTGTGTGTTCACTCATTCTGTCAGGAAACTTATGAAAATTGCCCCTGGCCATTTTCAAAAAAAGGAAGAACCATGGCTGCCTGGGCCAGAAGGAGGTTATCCCAATGATCTTGGGGGAGTCCTTCTGAATCTTTAGAAATATCCTGAATGTTAGTGGAAAGAGCAGAAAGGCATACAGGAACATTTCTGTTCAAAGAGGAGAAAAGGCATTTTTCTTCCAGGTCTTCTTGCATGGAGTCCTGGAACAGAATTTTGCCAGTTGACTGTTCAGAGATGATATGAAGAGGTCTACTTGATGAAGCCCTCCACAGATGGATCAAACCTTGGAAGAATCCTCTTGTCTAGGTTCCATTCATGACGGTCTGTACCGTTCCTGCTCAGATTGTCTTCCACACAGTTTTTCTCTGATGGAATGTAAGATGACTGTAGAGTGACATTGTGCTGTGAAGTTAAATCCCAGTCTAGAATGGATAGTCTGCAAAGGAGGTACAACCTGGTCCCCTCTTGCTTGTTGGTGTACCACATGACTGTAGTATTTGCTGTAGCCACTTGAAAAGGTTCCAGGGACCAAAGATGATTCAAAGAGTTGAGTGCCTATATCAGGACAAGCATATCCTTGATATTTATGTGCTTGCATCTGTTCTTGGTGTCTCACACACCCTGCACTTTTATCCCTCCTTAAACTGCTCCCCATGCAAAGTCCAAAGAGTCCATGGTGACTGTCTGCTTTGGAGCAGAGAAGGAGAAGGTGGGGGGCCTGGATTTAAAGATATCTGTTGTCTCCACCAAAAAAATTCTCTTCTGACAAACCAAAGAACTAGGATATGAAAAGGTAAACAATGTTGATGCTGGGACAAAAGATATTTTCAGATATCACTTTATCTTTCTCATCTGGAGTCTTGTCAGGGTATCATGAGAATCATATATGCCATGAAACTCAAAATCCTAAGATATTCCCTCTCAGTAATGGAAGGCTGAGTGGAAAACCTTAGAAATAGATCTAAATAAAGATCTATTTTTGCCTGTAGAAGAAAAGCTCTTTGAACTGAGGTTTCTAGTTGATATCCCAGGAACATAATACTGTGTGACGGAGTCAAGACAGACTTTTAAATACATTTAAGGCCACAGAGATTTTGACAAATCCAGCTCAAACAACTTGCAACATAACATTAGTGCTTTCATTTTATTTTATAATAAAACTTCTTCAGATGAAGTGAACAAAACACACACTGTTTAAATACAATTCTAAAAGGTCATGTGACAACCTTTTAAAAATCATGTGATCAGCCTACAATCATGTGACAGCCAAAAACATTTAAAATCATGTGATCAGCTGTAAATCATGTGATAGCCAAATCCCCTGAACAAATCATGCATTAAGGCAACATATTCAATAACAAAATTCAAAAGCATAAAACTGTAAACTTTCTTTTTCCATACAATAATAAATAGGATTATGTAAGAACAGTAATTAATAGTATATGCTGTACTAAGAAAATCTGTCTGATAAAAAAGATAGCAATATCTTCTTTCTAAAGCTCTTAGTTTTAAATGACAGCTAATACAAATCTGCTTATTAATCCCTGGCCAAGAACTTACATTAAGTATGAGCTGCCAATATAGCTTACATTTTTTCAACTTAAGTTGTCATGGGGCGCCACATTCACTAGGGGTTACCTTTTTCATTACTGCAAATTTAAAACCATGGTCTGGCCATTCCATTAAGTGTTTGGCTAGGGCATTGTTTGTTTTCCTTTTCTTAATGTTGTGTAGGTTCAGCATTTCTTTCCTTGAACTTACTGTTGTTTTTGCCTATGTGGAAAATAGGGCAGTGTCGGCAGAGTGCAGCATATACTACCCCTCCTGTCAGACAGTTAAATGCTCCTTTTATGAAAAATTTTAAGTTTTTTATAACAAAATGTTCACCCATCAAAATGTAGGGGCAGATGGAACAGCATCCACATTTAGGCATGTAATGAATTTTGTTACTCTAATGTGTGGGTGTCCTGTTAAAATGTTTCACAATGTTTGTAAAATTACAGCTCCTTTGGTATATTATGTGCAGTGCCCCCCCCCCCCCCCTTTCTCAATAATATGTCTTACCTTCCCTGTAACATGATTTAAAGCCAATCACATGATTTTAAGCTGATATGATTTTTTAAAAAAGTTGTCACATGACCTTTTAGAATTGTATTTAAACAGTGTGTGTTTGGTTCACTACATAGTTTCATAGGTTCATAGGTAGGTAGGTACTAGGCTATCATTCCAAGGGCCTAAGTATGCCTAGCCAACAAGGTTCCCTGGCTTACGCCACCCAAAAAAGTTAATTTTCTTTCCCCCTGTTGAGCAGAGCCCCAGAAGTGATCCCCAGGGTGTATTTCCTATTTCCCATTCACTCATCAAGAGTTTTCTTGAAGAGTGCTAATGAGGAACTTTGCTTGACATAGATGGGTAGCGTGTTCCAAAGTATAGGAAGTCTCTGTGACAGGAATCTATCCCTTCAGCATGTCCTGTTTATTGTGGTGACAAGGTCTAGGTCCCTAGACCGTGTAACTCGGAGGGATTGGGATTTCTTTAGGTGTAGCATGTCCAACAGCTCTGGGTTTAACATAGCTTTATATATTAGGCAGAGATCTCCTTGGAGTAGGCAATATGCTACAGAGTAAAGCTGAAGTTTTTTAAGATGGTCAGTGTAGGGCATCTATTTGAGGCCAGTAATCCTCTTTGTGAGGTACTTCTGTGGCCTTTCCAACTGCTGCAAATGTCTTGTGCTGTACATTCCAAAAGGGGCATTGTACTCTATAATGGTTCTAATGAGTTCTGAGTAGAGGGGAACAATGACCTCTTTTTTCCTGGATGAGAACCCTTTTGTGATGAGGTGTGCCACATAGAAGGATTTCCTGACTACTGTGGTGATGTGATTATCAAACAAGAGACTACTGTCCACCTGGGTCCCAAGGTCTCTTATCACACATTCAGGGTTAAGTAGACTGCCATTTAAGTGGTAGTTCATGGTTACAGACTTTTTACCAAAGGGGATGACAATGCACATTTTGGCATTCAGCTTGAGGCCATACCTGTGGTCCCACTCCACAAAGGCAGTGCCTCTATGGACCCTGGTAATTACTGCCCCATAAGCTTAACAAGTCTAGTCTGCAAAGCTATGGAGAGGATCATAATGGAGCTCATAAACAAAGATATAGGGGACTTGCAGACATTGGACCCGACCCAGTTTGGCTTCGTCAAGGGAAGATCATGCCTTTTGAACTTGGTTGACTTCTTCGAAACAGTCAGCAAGGCCATTGATGAGGGAAAGGCAGTCCATACAGCCTACCTTGACCTTGCAAAGGCTTTCCACACAATACCCCACTCGGGTATTGTAGAAAAACTTACCAGCTTAAATGTAAACCCATATGTCACAAGATGGGTTGCAAACTGGCTTAAGGACAGAACCCACAGGGTTAGAGTTGCTGGCGCTATGTCAGACTCCAAGCCGGTCACAAGTGGTGTCCCACAGGGCTCGGTCCTTGGCCCCCTATTGTTCGGCATCTACTTCTCAGAAGTACAGACCAACATGGGAGGACTTTGGCTGACAAAGTTTGCAGACGACTGCAAACTGGGCGCCATAGTGGAAAGTGCATCGGACACGGATATCCTTCAGAAGGGACTCACAGAAACAGATAGCTGGTGCCAGAGCCATGGCCTGAAGTTAAACGCCAAAAATGTATAGTCATACCCTTCGGGAAAAACAAGGTAACCCCAAGCTACCATATAGGTGGCAATCCACTAAGCACAGAAGAGGTTATCAGGGACCTGGTGACCCAGGTTGACAGTGGCCTTTCTTTTGACACTCACGTTGCTAAAGTGGTTAGAAAGACCTTCTACATTGCCCACCTGATCATGAAGGGATTCACATCCAGATCTAGTGAGGTCATTGTTCCCCTGTACTCTTCACTTATCAGACCAATGATCGAGTACAATGCCCCATTCGGGATGTATCTCACCCGACATCTGCAGCAATTGGAGAGACCCCAAAAGTTCCTCACCAAAAGGATAAAGGGACTCCAAAATCTATCATATGCTGCCAGATTGAAGAAACTCCAGCTCTATTCAGTCGCATACCATCTGCTCAGAGGTGACATGTGCCTGACATACAAGGCCATGTCCAACCTGGAATGAATGGACATGCTCCACCTCAAAAAATCCAAATCCACCAAAACCACTAGAGCAAGCGACTTAAACCTTAGCACGGACAAAAATAGGATGTGCTGGAGGGATAGATTTATCACTCAGAAACTCCCTATGCTGTGGAATAAAATCCCGGTCCATGTGAGGCAGAGCACCTCGCTGGCTCTGTTCAAGAGAAATCTTGACCTGTGGATGGGAGATCGTAGGTTTAGCCCGGGAATCATCTCTGTGTCACTGCTGGACAGAGGCACAACAAACTAATGGGCACAGTATTTTTTCATATAAGGGGTGGCGTAAGCCACAAAAATTTGGGCTAGGCTTATAAATGCCTTAGGGCAGATAGCCTAGTATAAACCTATGAACCTATGAACCTATGAACCAGGCATCTGTTTCAGTGAGGCCCTTCTGTAGGATGTCCACATCATTTGGGGACTCGACTGTTGCTCCTAATTTGCAATCATCTGTGAACTTCATTAGCCAGAGGCGTTCTGAGTTAGCCTGTACTTCAGAGAAGTAGATACCAAACAGGAGAGGTCCCAGGACCGAACCCTGCGGTACTCCACTTGTCGCTGGTTTGAAGTCAGATTTGGAGTCTGCAACTTTTACAGTGTGGGTTCTGTCAATGAGCCAGATGGCAACCCATCTTGTGATGTAGGGATTTATACCTAGTTTAGTGAGTTTAGCTATAATTCCAGAATGGGGGACGGTGTTGAAAGTCTTGGCAAGGTCAAGATAAGCTATGTGAACCACCTTACCCTCATCTACAGCTTTGGTGACTGCCTCAAAGAAGTCAATCAGGTTCAGAAGGCATGATCTGCCTTTCACAAACCCAAATTGGGTGGGGTCCAGAGTTTGGAGGTTACCAATGTCTTGTTTATGAGTTCCATGATGATACGTTCCATGGCCTTGCCAACCAGGCTTGTCAAGCTAATAGGGCGATAGTTGCCAGGATTACTGGTGGCTCCCCCTTTGTGGAGTGGGATAATTGTTGCTGTGCACCATTCAGTGGGCACAAAGCCTGACATTAGACTATGATTGAACATGGTGCTTAGGTGGGGAGCCAGTTCATTCTGAAGTTTGTGTAAAACGCAGCCTGGGATGTTGTCCGGTCCCATGGATCCTGTGTTTTTGGTTTTAGAGAGTGCAGCCTTTACCTACATAGATGTGATTACAGGGACTCTGCATTCTTCCTGAATAGATATGGGCCCTTTAGGGGGTGAGAGGGGGGTAAAGTTAGCACTGAACCTATCTGCCATGTTGGCAATATCAGTTGGTTCTGTAATTTTCGTGCCGTTGTGCTGTAACTCAGAGAAGATCTGGATGTTGCCATTGAGATTCTTGACATAGCTATAGAATGCTTTGTGGTTGCCCTTAGAATCAGTGGTGATTTTGATTTCATAGCTAGCTTTGGAGGATCTTATAAGGGATCTCAGCTTCTTACTGAGGCTGAACAGGGAGCCCCATCCACTCATGGGATTTTACTCTCTTTTGCAAAAGTTTCTTCCTTCTGTTGTAGAGTTTGTTTATGGCAGGGGACCACCAGATTGGCTTCTTTTTTTTTTTGGAGGATATCATCTTGGTTCTGTTTGGGATAGCATGATCCATGCACTTGTGTAAGTGCTTATAGAGTGCATTTGTGTAGGATTCATCTGAAGAAGTTTTATTATAAAATAAAATAAAAGCACTAATATTATGTTTTAAGTTGTCTCAGATGGATTTGTTGGAATCTGTGGCCTTGTGCATGCTTTTTTATCAGTTTGTCTTCTGTTTTGGAGAGACTTTTAAATGTTCTCTTGGAATCCCAGCTTATGCAAGAGATCTCTCACCCAAAAGACAGATTCCTGACACTTTAAAAAAGACTCTACAAAGATAAGCAAGTCATCTAAGTTTGGAAAAATGGGAATATCCTGTAGCCTTCAATGAACTATAATTGGAGCTAGGCACTTTTTGAACATTCATGGTGCAGTGGATAGTCCAAAGGCTAAGGCAGGGAATGGATAATGGGATCCAGACAAAGAAAATATTAAGAAATACCTGAAGTCTGGATGACTAGGGATGTGATGATAAGCATCTTTTAATTCTAATATTACCAGGACACTTGAAGGAGGAAGAAGAGGTATCAGGTTGTGAAGTGACATCATTTTGAATTTGGGCAGTATCACAAACAGGTTTAGGAAAGAAAGATCCAGAATTGGTCTCCAAACATCTTATTTCTTTGGCTCTGGGAACATTTTATTTAACATTGGTTTACCAGGAAAGTCCAACTTGGAATAAAGCCAATTTTCAGTGGGGGCCTGGGAGAAACACTCCAGATGCATGTCTTTGTAATGTGGGAGAAAACCCACACGAATGCAGGGAGGACATGCAGACTCCATACAGACGGCACCCCAGCCGAGAATTGAACTGGAGAATCTCTTGCTGTGAGGCAACAACACTACCACTGCACCACTGCGCCATCCTGCAAACATCCTTGAATAAAATACCTTCCTCACCTGGGAAGGATGAAATGATTCTATCACTCCTTGGGACAGCATGTGATGAACAGGCAGAAATAAAAGAATGTGATCTACAGAATGACGAATGCCCCCCCCCCACCCCCAAGAAGGAGACATTTTCTCCCACTGCCATCTGTAATCCTGATGAATTATTTTCAGAACCCATTTGTATCCAACAATGCTAAAAAGACTTAGGCTTTCTAGAAGAGAAAAGGGACCAGGGTGGGAGGGGGTTACAAGGTCTCTTGAACAGTCTTTTAGACTTGTTGGACTGTCCTTTGTTTTGGGAGGTCTGAGACTTTATTTTTGGGACCCCCTTTCAACTTCCTAAATGTCTGTTTACCTGAATTATGTTGAGACGTTTATTCTATTATAGGCAAAAGTGGACGAGAAGAAAGAAAATCCATTGGACAATTTGGAAAAGGAGTGATAAAAAAATCTTAAAGATTCCCTGGATCAGCTTTTCCCTTTCATGACACTTGTTGATCACCTCTGCAGTAGAGGGGCAAAACACTAAATCCCTATCCAAAGGATAATTTAAAATTTTATTTTTATATCATCTGGGAGGTCTGAGAATGCAGTCAAGCAAACTTCCTTAAAACAGACCAGAGGCCATATCCCCAGAAGTATCAACAGAGTCATACACACACTGCAAACAGTGAGTAGTGGCTTGTTCAATAGAGGAATCTATGTTTTTTAATCAGATTTTTCCGCACAAGAAGAAACCGATAATTTCATAATATGGCAGAACAAACTTTAACATATGAGCCTGCCAGTTTAAAATTATGAAAATCAAAGTTGCAGAAGTATACACTTTTTTCCCATACCTATCAATAATTTTCCCATCCTTATTAGAAAGAGTAGACCTGAAATTACCTAAGGGCTTAGCAGCACTGGAGTCAACTAAGACTATAGCTAATGGGTCAAGTTTGGGAATAGTATATAAAACTTAAAAGACTGAGAAATGTTATACATTCCATCTGCCTTTTTTATGGGCAGCTGGCTGGCTAAATTGCAAGCAGTAAGACATACATTTTCTAAAGCAGAAAGGGCAGGAAGAATTGGTGTAGGTTCGGAAAAGCCTTCATAGTATTTTCTGAGGGACTGAAAACCTCAATGTTCACCCACTGAAAATACTTGGACATTCTAGCAATAGTCTGAGAGAAAGAAAAACTCCCACAGGGAGAATCAGAAACTGAGCACCCCTCTGAGTCTGAATTAGAAATCTGAGGACAAAACCCTGAATCAATTCCTGCATCTTCCTGTTAAGATTCAGAGTTTTGAATCTCTTCAGGATAAGAGGCATTCTTCTTTCTTTTACCAGAAACAACTCTACAAGAAGAATCAATGGCCTGAATTAATCCCCGAACCAGTGCCAGTAAATTACTCCTATCCAAAGAAATCTGAGGAAGAGTAGATACATGTTTGGTTTTCTGTTTCTTTTTGACAGGAAAAATGGGGCCAACAGTGTTACTAATGGTAGATGCTGCTGCTTCCCCACGGATGGGCACAGCATTCTGACACAACAGGGAAACCTTCCCTGTACCATCTCCCAGGACTGACAAGAGTCTGGGTTCTTATCACTTAGTCAAACTTTTACAATTTCGAACACATATGGTCGAGAATATACATTCAGTTTGAGCGTTTGAATGGAAATCTTTGTAAGTGCAGATTTCCATTCACTTCAATGTGGTGCAATCTCGAAGTTGGTATATTTAAGTAGCGGGGGTTGTGGGGGGTGCAGAGGAGTTTGCCCCCCCCCCCGCTTAAAACAAGTTTTTGTTTTCTGCGTTGTGTAGTTATGTTTTTTTTAGATACTCGAAGTTCTGCAACTTCGAACATAACGACTATCTAATATAGACCCAAGAGCCTTCTCCCTTGCCCACTGACAGGACTCCAAAAGCTGCAGAGGACATGGTTGTAGGTGCCACACCAAGAGGGATTTGGGGTAAAAGATGAGTGGTCCGAGGTACAACAAATGGACACAGCAGGGTCAGTCACTTGGAGCTGAGACAAATTGCTACCCTGTGGTGGCAAAGGCTGTTTGCTTAACTTTTTATTTTTGTGGCTGGAAGAAGGACCGACTATGGGACTGACAATCTGTTCCTCAGTCAAGCTGAAAATGGTGCCTCTTTCCTGGGGAATACAAGCAGAAATGTTGGTAAAACTACCAGTCTACAAAAGTTACTTTTTTACAAAAAAAACCACAGTAAAAAGCACTTTTAGACACTATGGCAACCACACAGTTTCTCCACACAAAACGCACTATCAGTCAGTTTACTCTACTTTTAAACTAATAGGAAAAAAATGAGTGCTCCATTTAAAAGTATGTTCTAGTCTTGAGACAATCTGTTAAAACACTCCTAGCTTTAAAATATCTTTCCTGAAGAGGAAAGTAACAAAACATAAGAAAATGGAAGTTTCTTCCCTCAGGAGGGAAAAGCACAAGCCAACTATCAATATTCAAAACCCCCAAGGCGTGACCTCTTCAGCAGAAGTAAAGCTGTGAAGGGCTTCACTCCCAGACTTGTCTTTTAGTCATCTTATCTTGAGCTGCTTGACAGTTTGAGCACATGGAAGGTGCAGAAGCTGGCTAGCTGTTATTTCTTTGGCAGGATATAACCCACATAGCTAAGGCTAATGCAGCAGTGATCTATATGAGGAACATTGTATTACCAGAATCAAAAACTGAGAGGTAAATTACCACTTATCCAAACAGAATTGTAGAACACCTTCAGGGTTGTTAGCATTGCAGCTGCTTCAGAGATAAAAGTTATTCTAGAAAAAAATATGTGCATTACCAGCACAGTGTTTTATTCCTGACCATTCAAATATTTCCTGTAGATAATATTTATAATCAGGTATCTTGACATTGTTTCCATTGAATAGCAAACGTTTACATGTTTTTGTAAATAGCTTAATTATTGTGTGAACAGTTACTTTTCTATGAATTTGTATTCATTATTGTGTGTGTATGTTGCATTTTTGACTCCAAATGAATTATATTGTTTTGTTTGTTGGACATCTATGATCAGTTCATCAACCTGGTTAACATGCAAGAAATGTCAAACACAGACAGAACTGAACAATAAGGATGTCACTTAGGGCCTAGAGATAGCAAGACAAATACAGGGGTAGTAACGTGTTTCACAAAAGAGTGCTCAGGGTTGTACAAATAGCACAGTGTAAATCAGTGCACAGAACAGTATACTAAATACTTCATAACAACATTAGATATACAGTGACTAGTGACCCATGGTCAGATCTGTGGAAATGTGTACGTTGCAGACCATGAGGACAGGAAGATAGAAAGGAAGAATAAGCACATTAGGCAGTACTATGAGTGGTAGAGGAGACATGCACGATACAAAAATGTAATGTTAGTGAAATTCAGAACATAGAACGCACTACAGCATGGATGCAAGGAGCAGGTCAGAACGGGAGAAGAAGATGGTGCAAACAGGGTAAGCAGGTAAGGATATATGCACACAATAAAGAAAAGGTACACGGGCATCATGTCTTTCATGAAAAATGTCTACATTACAGTTCTTAAGTAGAAGCACAAGTTAAAAATGAAAGAATGAGAAACAGCAACTGGCAATGGTGCCAATGCAGAAGGCTCATAGCAGCTGTGTTATAAAGAAGTGACATGAGACAGATATGAGAAACAGGCAGAGCAGACATACACTAAAAAACTGAAACCTGATTACAAAGTATGTGAGCATGTTGGAATGACAGAAGCAAATGGTATGTTAGCTCTTCATAACATATGTTTCAAACCGTTTGAGGATTCTCAAGTGTCAATGTTTCACAGAAGTCCAGGTGTCAAAACTCTCTAGCATACACAGTGCTGAGTCTGAATACTCAACAGGAGGCCCTAAATTGGTGTAACTCTTCTGCATTAGACAGATGGACACCTAATGCAATATTCAAGTTATGTAAGTGCATCCCAGTGGCAGCAGCATCATGGTCACATTATGGCATAATTTTAACACGCACAGTCTGCAAGAGGTAGACAAAAGTATGCACATGTACCTATAGAACTAGAGTCTCCACCACTTCCTGCACCATGCTTGTTATGTTATAGACCTTGATACAGGACACAACTCATCAGTCTCTGTACCATCCTGTAAAGTACTTGGTGTGAGGGAAGCAGCCACAGTAGTGGTGTACATCACTATGTAAGACAGAATGGACAGTCAGCTGTAGAGCAGTCAGAAAGTAGATTGTTAAAGTGCACAGAATGCATCTGAAGTCACAACACATTGCACATTTACACATTATCTGAAGGTGTGCCAGCCTTGTCTGCCCTAGAAAAATTTACACTAGCTATGCTTAGTTATTTATTCTTATTTTTATTTCTTTTAACATGACCTCTTTTCTAGTGCAGTAGAGAGGCAATGGATGGTTTAGTAACCAAATTACAGTTAAAAAGTTGGCAAAATAAACCCAGTACTACAGAGTGAAGCTTTTCAGCAGATTGTAGTCTTAACTTTCTGTCCAAAACTGTGATCTATAGAATGTTATTGATTTCTTCCCTCTCATCTCATCTTAAAGATAAAAGATGGACTTATTACAGAAGTGCATGATACAAAACAACTGCAGTAGCACCCCCTAGGGATTGCCAGCAAGGTGCATAACTGTATTTATCATATATGAAAAAGGGTATGTGTGCATAAGGCACCATTGCCTAACTGCTAAAGAACCCACTTCAGACACATCATAAAGTGATACAACAGTATAATTTTAAGGTGTACTAACCTGCGGCCAGCACTGAAACTGCCAGTGAAGTCTCTCACATGCACAAACGTATGCACACACACACACAGAAAGGTGTGTGCCGGCCTTTGGCATTAGCTGCCAAATTGCTGAAGACATCACTGAGCATGTGTTATAAACCTAGCTTTTTCACTGAGTAGTTAGGAGATAACAGAGACATACCATTTAGATACGGATACCCACTTACATTGAGTATTTATAATGCCTATGTTTTCATATGCATTCTTCCCCAGATGCAACCTGTCTGATGCACTAAGCAGTACAGAATGGATATATCATGAGCATTTGAAACAAATCAAGTCTTTAACCAACTGTATGTCAGCATATTATAAACACAGCTGGTTCACAATACTATGGCATTCATAAAACTGTCAGGGTGAGTGCTGGCATTCTCTCACAATATAAACAATGTTGTCATTGTTTCACTGACTATAAAGTGAATGTGATTAGATACATTATTGTTCAGAGACTAATGCTAGACAAATACAAATCAAGAAGGACCATAAAAACCATTAGAAGATGTAATGAAGTCTAATGCCGAGCACTGCAGTAAGGCATGCTGTGCTGTGAAGACTGCAGTACCACAGCAGAGGTTTTTTTGTGTCTTTCGGCTTTTCCCGGTTAGGGGTCACCACAGCAGAACTCCGGTCCGCTAATGATTGGTAGTTGATTTTTACATGCCGAGTTACCAGCCCTGACGTACAACCTTCAATGAAGGTACGCCCATTCATGCATGTCTCCACGCAGATGATGCTCTAGCTGAGAATCGAACCGGACAGCATCTTACTGTGAGGCGACAACGCTACCGCAGCACTACCACCGCAGATCCAGTACTTATCATTAATACAAAAAAACCCCGCTGACAGCTAGCATTGTGAATACCACAGAAATGTATCATTATCTATATTTACCAGTAGGCTTTAGTGGGTTGTTACTGACATGGTGCATTTTTTCCTCCATACAGACATCTTGTCTTATAGGCAGGTAATTCCAGCAGTGACAAGCACGTCTCTCCATCAAGTGGGATGCATATTAATTGAGTCTGTTGTTTGTCAATGGCATTCTGTAAGTCATATCACATAAATTCAAAGTGATGATGATCAGATATACTTCATCATCACATATGAGACATGCAAATACTATGGACCTCTGCTCTTGCCAGCAGGCTGCTTGGCTGCTTTCATCCACTGCATTTATACTTCAAGGATGTGACATGACATACCTGACATTCCCATTCTGTACAATGCATTATAGTAAAAAAAACACACGCTTGAATATTCTGTATCAGCCTCTGAAACAGTGCAACACCACAGGAGTAACAGCCATAGTGTAGCATTCAGAAAAGTGTATTGCTAACTGGCACTACAGGACAGTACACAAAACATTCCTGATATGCTGTTTTCCAGCCATCCTTCTATTTAAAAAAAAACTCCTTTGCATGCTAAAGATTATGATGATATTAATCTGAGTAAAGTAGACTATACCTCCTAGCAAAAAGTGCCCTGCTCACTCTGTGGGATCCCCAGATATTCCTAAGCAAGTGGACAGATAAAATCTCTCCTGCATGTCCTATATCTGCCCCAATACCTCTTCCCACTAGGCTGTACCAGATTAACCCCCATGGGAACTCCCAGGAGCCACCAACACTGGATGCCCGGACCCCTGCCACCAACTTTTCACAATCTGGAGAAGAACTGGCTCTAATCCATTATCCTCTGAAACTGGGGCTGCTTACTCAGTCATTCAACATTAGTCTAATGCTGCAATGCTTCCTCATTCTTGCAGTGTGTATCAAGAGCCAACACCATCTTATTTCTGCAGTGTGTATCTGCAGCCTACACTACCTCATTTCTGCAGTGTGTATCTGCAGCCTATGCCACCTCATTTCTGCAGTGTGTATCTGCAGCCTAAGCTACCTCATTTCTGTAGTGTGTATCTGCATCCTATGCTACCTCGTTTCTGCAGTTGTATCTGCAGCCTACACCACCTCATTTCTGCAGTGTGTATCTGCAGCCTTCACTAATTCATTTCTGCAGTGTGTATCTGCAGCCTATGCTACCTAATTTCTGCAATGTGTATCTACAGCTTAGGCAACCTCATTTCTGCAGTGTGTATCTGCAGCCTAAGCTACCTCATTTCTGCAGTGTGTATCTGCACCCTATGCTACCTAATTTCTACAGTGTGTATCTGTAGCCTACACTACCTCATTTCTGCAGTATGTATCTGCAGCCTATGCCACTTCGTTTCTGCAGTGTGTATCTGCAGCGTACGCCACCTCATTTCTGCAGTGTGTATCTGCAGCCTACACAACCTCATTTCTGCAGTGTGTGTGTCTGCATCCTTATCCTTTTGGCCAATACCAAAAGGTCATAACCATTTCTGAGAATGACAAGTGAGACCAGTAAAGAATTACCTTTATCATGTGACTCAGCTCTTACATACCACGACAGTCCTGTACATCATCTGAGTTACTGTTGCCACTGCAGCCATCATTTGGTTAGTCTTTGGAACCCCTCTACAGACCCCCATGATACTTAAACTTCTCCAGTTAATTTAGTTTTACCCTTTACCTGCAAAGGGCAATCCACTCTTTTTTTCCCAGGAGACAGAGAGAATCAAGACCTCTAAACTGAAAGTGATGATTTTCATTCTAACTGTAAGGGTGTCTGACACAGCATTTTTGATGATAATGATGTAATTTGTAATGTACTGAGGTGGCAGCTCATGGTGTAATTTCATTTCCTGTTGTATGACTATCTGTATGGGGCATAATGAGTGTTAATGGCCAATGGTGTTAAATTTCCTGCATCAGGCACCACTTTTAGGTGAGCATCTTGTTTAAATGATTGCATGCTGGTGCATCGCTTCTGCGAGGGTACCTAGGAATGGTACACATTCATCTACACATAGCTGAAGACTAAATGCTCTGCCTTGGATGTGAATGGCTGTCAGATATGTGCTGTAGCCTTAGTTGGCCACAGGAATGCTCTAGCTGCTAAGATGCTCAAGATTGCCTTGTCTTTTGTTTTCAATTATGTGTGGGTGGGTGGCAGATGTATGCAATACATGTCACAGATGTGTTATTGTACAGGCTTGTCAACCCAACAGAGGCAAGGGAGTTCCTAAATCAAGATACAAACCTGTCTTTTACATATATTTTTTGTTTTATTTTGTTTTTATTTATTTATTTGTTAACCAGATAAATCAACTATACACAAGCCGATTTTCCAGGATGAATCAGGATAACTGTGTGCCAAAGTGACTTGCTCGGAATCACACATATAGGAAATGGAGGTTGAAGGAATGAAACCTTGCACTACAGGATGAAGATCATTAGCAGTTCATAGCCCTTAACCCTCCCCACTAAGCTGCCAGATTGAAATAATTGTATGTACAATAGCTTTACTCTGTATGGAGCAATGGTATCCAGCACAGTCCATCTATGTTTTATTACTAGACTAGTTACATAAAAATGTACACTACCTGCTTGTCTTCTTTCTTGATTAGCCTGTTGAATACTATGCTTTGAACTCAAGCATTTCTCCTATTTTACTTTGTTTATAAACAGATGATGGCCAGAGACATGGTAATTTACATGCTAGTATGCATCATTTGCATTGCTGCGGTGCTATTTACACAACATACGTATAGTGTTCTTAGCCTTGTACTTGATTATGAATCAAAAGCCTGTTGCACATTCTTACTGCCTAGTTCAAGACAAAAGATAGTTGCACCTTGTGTCTCTTGGTCATAAACCCAATTATAGTTATTATCTATGAATATTTTTAGTGTACTAGAGTTCTATGTAACATTGAGTGACACCCTTTTAAAGGACAAGTTACTCTTAGCTGGGATGTTAGTTTCTTAAGGAAAGCCTGGGTAAGACTAGTTAAAATAATTACTGAGAGTAACAAAACTGTTACTGAACACCTTTCAAAGGAATAAGTCAATGATCCCCTTTTCCCCATTTTTATATGGGTTTAGGGTGTCACATCAACCCTGGTCAACATGGCCAAATTAGTAAACATTTAAAATGTCAGGACCCACTAGAAAGAGCCCCGAAATATAGATACTGAATGACTTACATATATTAAGTCTGAGATGTCATTTCTTAGAATATTTCCTTTCCTCTGAGGCACAGTGATTCCAAAGTTGATATATATACAAATGGGGGGCATTTGGGGTTACGCCCTGCAAAAATATAAGTTTAAATGGAGAAGACTGATTTTCAAGATGTAATTGTCTCCTGTGTTTTCTGTCTCTTTTGTGACCTGTCAGCACTTGGCATTTCTAGTGCCGACATTTCAGTAGGGAGCCAACCAAAACACCTACAGCCAATGTTTACAGAGTCAGGTTCATAGATGATTTGATCACATTGATGAATGTTGCTGTGACACCCCAATCTCATGTAAAAATGAGTTAAAAGGGGGAAAGGGGTTGATGATGATGCGTCACTTTCAAAGGCTGTTTTTTTCAGCCCTCAATATTATTTTAAGTAGTATTACCTAGCACTGTATATAAGAAAAAAAAGCCAGCAGAAAACCACAACATATGGACAGCAGGAAAAACAAGTATTTCTCAATACTGACTATAACTTGCATATAAATTATATTATTTAATTAGTATTTAATGCAGATAGTGCTTTGCAAGACATTTGCGAGACATTTTCATTTGTATTGGTTCTTTAATAGTGCTGTGAAAAATGTCATTAGTAGAAAAAGACATTAATAATTTTTTTATTGCACAATTAAATTTGAAAAGTTGTGCAAGTCCATAAGCAGCAATATAGTAAACAGCTCAGACTGTGTGCTAAACTAAAACTATTGGCTTTATATTCAGGGAAGCTGGGTAGTAAATAGCAAAGGCAAGCTCTTGGAGGACTGTTAGTATGCTTTAGTTCATAGCATCAACATGAGTTGCATGTATGTTCGCAGCAACAGGAAATAAAATGGAGCACAGGTGACAAGGTCAGGGAGCATGAGATTGGTAAAAATGTCATCACAGCTATGACATACAGCATTAATTCTTTTACAGTGATGCCATCTTCCTTATGAAGGTTATGGATGTGCATTCCCTGCTCATGACACCCGTAACTGTGGTAGCAGTTTGACTGGGTTGGGAGGGTGGCCTAATGGTTAAGGTGTTTGCCTTACAAACACAAGGTGCAGGGTTTGAGTCTCACAAGGGATAATTGGCTAGGCTTAAAATGGCTCACAAGGGCAGTTAGCCTAGTACTAATCTATGAACCTATGACTGCTGTTCGAGCTTAACATGGAGAACAGCAGGGAGGAAAGTTATTTAGTTAAGTAAAGATCTCCTCCTTGAAATGGTCAAAGGATCTTTATTTAGAGTATACATCTCAAGAGGCCAAGAGGGCAGCAACCGTGATTGTCACAGAAGTGAAAGCCATCGTATGCAAAGAGTTTGGTGAAGCCTCAGACAAAAGCAATCTGATGATCGTAAAATGGTTTAAACAACCCATCCAGTGCCTCGGGAGGGGAGGGGAGGGGAGGGGGGGCACAAGGCACTACTCAGGCTGATGACTTCTTGCCAGGGTGCTGAAAAGCTGAGCTCAGCTAAGATCAATGTTGAAAGGTGGAAGGACTACTTTTAGGAATCTTTGACTCCACTGTACCTCCAAATGCAAAGTATTACAGACCAGATTTGTTCTAGGAGGAAACCAACCACTGTAAAAAAGTATGGTTGTTATACTACTTACAGCACAGCAGCTTTCAGCTACACTGTGATGGAAATTAGAAGCCCTCATCTTCACATTATGGCAAGCAGCAGTATTCACCAGCATAGGCAATGAAGCATAAGAACTCAGAACTGAAGCCAAAAGTACCACTACTAGCTCCTGTAAAAAAGTACTGCCAATGTGAACTCATTCAGTGTATATGTACACACGAATTCACATAACAGAGTACTACAAGCAAATAACAGTAATGAGTTGCAGGATGTCCAGCATCCCTCATTTGCTACATGACCACTGACTGGACTCATCATTCCACAAGTGTCCAATTTTGCATTCCAGTCCCCTGCCATTTGCTCACGTTCATATTCTTGTAGTGCCACATAATTTGCATGCAGCAACTTTGTTTAGTATTTTAATGTTAAAATGCCAGTTGGAATTAATATCTTGGGGCAGACTGGTTTATGTTTTATTAAGGTCTTGAATATGATAATTAGTGACAATTACATGTTGTTTGTACTATTCAACAACGATATGTTCTATATCTGGAAAAACAGATATGGGTATTATCATACCAAAGTTTCCCACACATTGAAGAAGTTACAAAAATATATCTGAGCTCATGAAGGGATTTGCTGTACTAGGAAAATAAATGACACCAATGTACTGGAAGCAATTCTGGAATAATCCATGGATATACAATATTGAGAGGTTTTAATGTGAATGTCAGACTGATTCTGTACTTAAATATAAAAGATAATGTGTATCTTCTCATCGTAGCATTTGGTATAGTTTATCATTCCTATAAAACTGATATATCAAATTGCTTTTGCTCATTAATAAAGCATACTGTTTATCTGCAGATGGTATAGTGTGTTTAATATCATCCCAGGTAGCTGGGATGATAAATATCCTTTCCAAAGAATATTACCTCAGTGTATGATGACTTTCTAATGCTGCACTACAGTAATAGTTATGGAAAATTGGCCCAAGTACCTTTGGTGGGAATAGATAGATCTTCCACTAGCAAAAGCAAGTAGATAACCTGCCGAACTTCTTACATTATCACACATACACAAGTATGCTCACTATTCTTTTAATGTCTGCATGTTTACAAACCAAGTACACTAAAGCCAAAGTATACAGTATATTAAGATTCATTACATCTAAATCATTCAAGATACTGCAGACACAATGTGCAATGGCTGTTGTCTATATACGTAGGTACCCACTGAATTATCACTTAATTCAGTATGGTCTAGCCCCAGAATCACAAAAATAAAGAAAGAATAAAAAAATAAAATAATAATAAATGATAAACTAGATAGTTCAGACTTTATGGGAAGTTTTCTATCTTTGTACTGTCATTTATGGCTTATGCTCTCATACGGTTATGTGTCCACAATGACACTATAGTAGTGCAATGTTCTGAATTGTGCCCTGCTGTGTACCTCAAGCATACTCCAATGCTACCTTAGTTATACAAGAAAGCGTAGGGTGGTTATCATGTTGCAGACCATCTGCAAACTCATAGCCCTTTGTGTGCCATATTTGCAGGATGGTACACAGTGCTGGTGTGCTGTCTATCCTCAACACTCAGACATCACCTTGTGAGCATCTCATACCATGGAGTGCACAGTGCTACATTGCTGTGCACTCTCAACATTCCCCAGGACAGCTTGTGCACTATTCATAGTGGAGGGCACAGTGCTGCACTGTGGTGTCCTCTCTCCATTTTCCCAGGACAATCTGTGATCTGTTCATACAGAAGGGTGCAGTGCTGCTTTCCTGTGATACACATTCATCACTCCCCTAGGATATCTTGTGCACTATTCATACAGGGAGAAGCAGAATGCTATATTGTGGTGTATACACATCATTCCCCAGGATATCTTGTGCACTATTCATACAGGGAGAAGCACAATGCTATATTGTGGTGTATACACATCATTCCCCAGGATATCTTGTGCACTGTTCATACAGGGAGAAGCACAATGCTATATTGTGGTGTATACACATCATTCCCCAGGATATCTTGTGCACTGTTCATACAGGGAGAAGCAGAATGTTATATTGTGGTGTATACACATCATTCCCCAGGATACCTTGTGCACTGTTCATACAGGGAGAAGCACAATGCTATATTGTGGTGTATACACATCATTCCCCAGGATATCTTGTGCACTGTTCATACAGGGAGAAGCACAATGCTATATTGTGGTGTATACACATCACTCCCCTAGGATACCTTGTGCACTGTTCATACAGGGAGAAGCACAATGCTATATTGTGGTGTATACACATCATTCCCCAGGATATCTTGTGCACTGTTCATACAGGGAGAAGCACAATGCTATATTGTGGTGTATACACATCATTCCCCAGGATATCTTGTGCACTGTTCATACAGGGAGAAGCACAATGCTATATTGTGGTGTATACACATCATTCCCCAGGATACCTTGTGCACTGTTCATACAGGGAGAAGCACAATGCTATATTGTGGTGTATACACATCATTCCCCAGGATATCTTGTGCACTGTTCATACAGGGAGAAGCACAATGCTATATTGTGGTGTATACACATCACTCCCCTAGGATACCTTGTGCACTGTTCATACAGGGAGAAGCACAATGCTATATTGTGGTGTATACACATCATTCCCCAGGATATCTTGTGCACTGTTCATACAGGGAGAAGCACAATGCTATATTGTGGTGTATACACATCATTCCCAGGATATCTTGTGCACTGTTCATACAGGGAGAAGCACAATGCTATATTGTGGTGTATACACATCATTCCCCAGGATATCTTGTGCACTGTTCATACAGGGAGAAGCACAATGCTATATTGTGGTGTATACACATCACTCCCCTAGGATACCTTGTGCACTGTTCATACAGGGAGAAGCACAATGCTATATTGTGGTGTATACACATCATTCCCCAGGATATCTTGTGCACTGTTCATACAGGGAGAAGCACAATGCTATATTGTGGTGTATACACATCACTCCCCTAGGATACCTTGTGCACTGTTCATACAGGGAGAAGCACAATGCTATATTGTGGTGTATACACATCATTCCCCAGGATACCTTGTGCACTGTTCATACAGGGAGAAGCACAATGCTATATTGTGGTGTATACACATCATTCCCCAGGATACCTTGTGCACTGTTCATACAGGAAGGCACAGTGCTGCACTGTGGCATATGTTTATCATAAACCCAGAATACTGTGTGCACTATTCATACAGGGAAAAGAATGCTATATCGTGGTGTATACTCATCATTCCTCAGGAGACCTTATGCTCTGTTCATGCAACAGGAAGTACAGTCCTGTACTGCAATATATCCTCAGCATTAACACAGGAAACCTTCTACTCCACTGATATCAGAGCGTCCAGAGTATTACATTGCTGTGTACCTTCAGTGTTCCTTTGGACACCTTATGCACTATTTATACAGCAAAGCACATTGTGTTGCACTAATGTGCACTTTCAAATTAACATGCAGCCCCAATTACCCATGGTATTACCACAAGGTAGGGTACAGGATGTTGCATCCCACTACCTTAAGCATCCCTTCAAGACACCTTGTTCACTCTTCTGACAGGAGTGAACAGGGGACCCTCAGCATTACCCCAGGATAAGAAAATATAACATGGAGACTAACCATGGTGGAATTATGTGGAATGCATAGAATTGTGTGAAGTCAAAGTACAGTTAAGCAGTCAGTCTGAGGGTAAGAGCTGTTAAGTAATGAGAAGTGCAGAGGGGAAATTGTAATAGTGTTTGCAGAAAGTGGTAATATGAAAAATTCAAGTGATAAAGAAAAAACACCATTGCTTGAGAATTTATCATCTGTGAAAAATATACTTATATTGCCCCCATGCATACACTCTTACATGGGATACACACGCACACACACACACACACACACACACATGCATATGTGTATATATATATATATATATATATATATATATATATATATATATATGTGTGTGTGTATATATATATATATATATATATATATATATATATATATATATATATATATATATATATATATGTATATGTATATATATATATATATATATATATATATATATATATATATATATATATATATATGTATATATATATATATATATATGTATGCATGTATATGTGGGGAGAGAGACAGATTGATTACTATAACTTATACCCTTCACACTTGTCTATTTCTGTGACCTTACTGGGACATTATTAGCTATGAAAAGTACACAGGCAGTACTTTTGAATGACATAATATGTTTATCATCAATCTATATTCATATAACTGCTTCCCATAATTACTGACTATTTCAGCACTTTTTTTCCCAGTACTATGCTACTAATTCCTGTAGGTTAAATGTCATCACCACTGGCAGCCTAGAAGTATAGCATGCTATAAACGTTCCTACTTAGCAAGGGCATGCATCCCTTGTTTTACACATTGTAGCTATTTCTCTATATATTTTTATCATTGAAGAAGCTTTAGACACTGTAGGTATTGCTCAGGTAACAAAATTAAATAAATATATTTATCTGATTAACCATGCTCTGCTAATTTTCTTCACATTAGTTTAAGGAAGGTCAGACACTACTAATTTCTCTGTTTTTGTCACTTATCACAAGCCTGGGATGGTCTCAAGGTAACTGGGCTAAATCAAATTTTCTAAAATGTTTAAACATAAGGCACATAACTATGCTTTAGCCATTTAATCAGTAATGTCTGAATCATTTTCTAGCTCTCGTATTACAATGCTGATGACAAGAATAATGTTGCATTTAAAGTCCAGGCATAGAATGTCAAGAGTTCACACCATATACATACATTAAGCAGTTAGCAAAGTCTGAAACAAAACATACGTTAACAGGAGATGGATGTGCTTTCCTTAAGACAAATGTTTGTCAAAGGTAAGACGAACATCTGAGAAATTTTGGATGAGTGATGAGGGTGTTTAGGTCACTGTGGGTCAGGAACTGTAAATCTTTGACGTTACCAGGTTTCTAGGTAAATTTATCTTACTTAGTATTTTAGAGTACAGCTAAAAGAAAATATGTGGGCTGCCCTGAAACACCATAAAAGTGGAAAACAAAAATGTCAGTCACCCAAAAACATTAAAAAAAATATGTATGTGAGGGTATTTAAAATGCAAAATTTCTGTTACAATTAGTCTTTATACCATCATAAAAATCTTTTGCCATTTGCTCTATAAAATACCCCAGCAATGAAACAAAGCAAGTATACTAAGAAAATGGTTTTGCTATTGAAGAGAGAGGCTAAGATTTGTGCCATGTTGTGTCATGTTATCGATGTTATCACATGTCTCCCCCTCCCCTTAACCAGTACCACCATGTTATTTTGACTACCCTAATCATGCCTCTTCCTACTCTTCTGGAAGAATGTGTCTAACCTTTAGTGCAACAATAAGGTGTCAGAAAATGGTGCATTAACTGATATAGGTACACATCCTAACCTTTCTGTGAAAAGAGAGAACAATTATAATAACATCCATCTCCCCTGGGAAGCATTAACAAAATCCTTGCAATGACACAGCAGAGTCAGTTAGACACAGGCAGCATAGGAAGAAGGGATCAGCTTGGGTACCAAAGGATAAGCTGGGGAAGTAAGAAAAAGTACTGTCATTCTGCTTGCACATCTGGCAGTGGGTACAGCTGAAGGAAACAAAGTAATAAAATAAATTCCTGCTGCAACATTTCCTTTACATACCAGTACATTATGATTTGCATTGCTGACATTTTTTTTAATTCTGCACAGGCCTCCTTCCTTGACCAGTTGTTGTAAAGTTCACCACAAACGTATAACAGTTAATGCGCTACACAACAATCACACTGAATAGGCATTGAATATAATTTTAATGTATTTTAGTAGTATGTCAGAAATGTTTGATATGTACACAGGTACATATTTTCATTAATATAATGAATCCAACAATTTGCTATAGAGTCCACTATGTGCTGTATTGATAAGTCTGAAAGAGTAATAGTATCAGGAAGCAATCATGCATTAGGAGGGATTCCCAGAAGTCTTATATGCTACTACAATGTTTTTGGAGTAATTAAAGGGAAAATGGAACAAAACATATTCATGTGTGGTATTCAATGGCATAGTAACATTGAGAAGACAGAGTTTTATCCTGTGTACTCATGCAGTGTGTATTATTTTCTACTTACATTACAGTTATATGTATGCGTGCGTGCACACACACACACACACACACACACACACACACACACACACACACACACACACACACACACACACACACACACACACACACACACACATATATAGATGCGCATTACTGCATCATTTATAAATCTGCATAATCAATGTAACATTTCACATAAATACTACACATGAACACTGTTTTGTTACATTGCCCCTTAAGTTCGTGCAAAAGCATTACACTGCCACTTCAGTTTTTCCAAAACTTAAAATTAGTGTGGTGTTTGTCATTTTGGAACCCCACCCCGGTGTCTGTTTTGTCAAGTGGATCTTAAGCTTTTTCCTAAAAAGTGTAGAGTTATAGAGAGTTCTTAGTTCATTAGGCAGCTTATTTCCTGAAGTGTGAGTTACTTTACAAGAGGTAATATTGTTTGCTCATTTATTTTACTGAGTAAAATGTTTGCTCTGGAGGTGACTTGTAACCAGCTGGTTTTATTTAAAGTTAAACAGTGATTTTAATTTTTTTCATATAAATGGATAAACCTAAGAATTTTGTTTGCAGTGCATTGCAACAAATTTAGTATTATGTGGAGAGAAAAAGGCTATGATAGACAATGCATGCTGTAGTCTGGATAAAGGGCAAATAGGTATTAAGGTAATGATTGTGAGCATGGCTTACAAATGGGATGTGATAAGCATGATACAGGAGTCAGACAGGTAATATTTTAGGTTACAATTTCTTTGTATGCATAGACTCTGTCCTGACCCCATACATGTTTAGTTTACATCTTTCTGTTTCATTTTTTTTCATCTGAGGTGTTCTACAGCATGCACGTAGATGACTTGAAAATGGGAAAGTTGATTACAGCTGACATGGATAGGCCATATCTGCAAAAGAATTTAAATAAAACTGACTAGTTGGACACAGTAGAATAATTAAAAATCCATCAAAAACTAAGCATGTGAGATTTGAGAAACATGAATTGGGTGAATACTTATACAATGAACTGCGGTGGTGGTGCGCGCGGTGCGTTTGTAGCCTCAGCGTTTAGGCGTTGCCGATCGATTTCTCAGTTAAAGCGTCTACTGTATGTGACGACATGTGCGATGAATAAACGTTTTTTGTTGTTGAAGGTTGTCGTTAAGCCAGCAAGCCAGCATGTAAAACTCTACAATCAATCATTAGCGGAGTTCGCTGGCTGGACCCCTACGGGAAAATTATACAATGAATGGCTACTAACATTCAGAAACATACCTGATTATCTTTATATTTCTCTGTCCCATACATTTGAAGTCTCAGTCTCCTGATTTCATTTTTTTTTTGTTTAAAAAAAAAAAAAAAAAAAAAAGCAATGGAGATCTTCCTTTCTCCATTGCTTCCTTTACACAGCACTGATGTACTGTGTAAGTGTAGGAATTTAAGTCCCATATGCATGTGCAGTATATCAACAAATCTGAATACTGAAACAATTTTCATATTGTGATTTTATGGCTACTGAGCTGTTAAATAAGGTGGTTTACTTAGTGGGATGATTACAGTGTGAAATAACTGTATAGTTGAATTTTAATATTTAATTAGTGCTGTTTGGCTATTGGATATCTTAAACTGATGTGACTATAAAAGTAGTCATTAATCACATTAATGGGTTTGCATCTGATGAAGTTTTTTTTATGAAAATGCAAAGATTTTTATGTGTTTTTCCTGCCTGTGTGCTTTTCATGTGTACAATAAAGCCTCCTGCTTTGGATCAGTTTGGCTTGGTGCTTCTGTTTACTGGTGACATTTTACCAAGTTTTTTTCTCCTTTTTGCTTTGATATCAAGAAAGCCTCAGGATACCAGGGCAAAATGTGGAAGAGGAGCACAGCGCCATTATACAAGGACATTATTTAAGAAAAGTAATTGACTTTTTTCTTAAATAATAAACAGCACAGCAAAATGTCATTTTTAAACACTCAAGAAAACTTCCAGAAGTTTCAGGTAAGTAAATAGGTTTAATGGTTCAAAAACAAGTTTAAAACAAGTTAAAAACAGAGATAAGCACTTTCACAGCCTCTTTTCACTTGCCACTTCATCAGATCTTCCTAGTAACACACAAAGTAACATTTAAAAAGAGAGAGAGGCACTGTTACATCATCAAGTCATGTAACTTCAGTATGGGTCTTAAAAAGATACAGCTTCATTTAAACCAATCCCTTTATCAGCTTGCATTTCTAAAATCCATTTTGTTTCTATACATTCAACCTTGGTTCTAATGTCACCATCCCTTTTATCACAGTTAAACAATTCTAATACCAAAAATTTAAACTGATGAGAGCCACATTTTAATACATGTTTATATAAAGCATTCCTACTATCCTGTTTTCTTATACTATACAAGTGCTCACGTATGCGGTCCTTCAGGCATCTATTTGTTTTATCCACCTAGTAGCTGTTAGAGAGCACACAGAATGCAAGGTTGACAAGATTACTGCTTTTGCAGTCTGCATAGAAATGAAAAGTATAAGTGTGTCTTGTGGTGGGGTGCGTATATGCATCACAATTACATATATATTTACAAACGTTACAAGTCCTGCAGACATATGCACCTTTCCTTTCTGATATATTCTTCTTCTTAATAAGAGGTCTGTAACAAACTCTGTTCTTAAAACAGAATTGTGGTGTATCACCCAGTATGTTCCTATACCACATATCAGATGTTAAGATATGCCAGTTCTTTTTTCCACTTCACACACCGTACCAACATCACTCGAGTAAATAATGCTCATTCTAAAGTTGTTTTCTTGAGTATTATTTAATCTAACAGCTGTTACATTCCCAGTTTGTGCGGAAATGAACAACTTCAGCACAGATAGTATTAACCGCAGTCTCATTGTACTCTCCCCCTTGTCAAAAAATCATTTCTAAGACTCTCAAAGGATTCCTTCATAGTATCATCACTTACACTTAACTGTGCATACCTATAAAACTGTCCCTTCAGGATGAACATGTTTTAGATGCATGCTATTTTGATACAATACACTGTTCTTACATTCCTTCCTATAAGGTTTTGTGCTCAATGCATTATCTTTCAGAAGTACACTTGCATTACATCTAAAAAAATCAACACATGTTTCAGATATAGATGGTACAAACGTCAAAAAATCTGTTGCATGGTTCAGATACAATACAAATTCTTGTAACATTTCATTTGAACCAGACCAAACCAAAAAAAGGTCATCCACAAAGTGTGCATAAAAAGATATATACTTCAAAAAGAAATTACTTCTTTCAAAGATGTAAAGATGTTCCCAATACGCAGCATCATGTTGGCATAGCTGTTCGCACACATGGTATCCATTGCTATGCCAACTTTTTGAAGGAAATACTGGTCATTAAAAATAAAAACATTACTTTCCAGTATAATATTTATCATGTCTGTACTATATGTTAAATTTTTAGACAAAAAGAGTCTCACATACTCAACACCTATATCATTAGGGATTACTGTAAACAATGAGGTAACATATTTGCCCTCATGACCAAACCACACTAACTGTGGGTAAATTCAGCATTACCCACACCCAGCCATGGGTTATTACCATAATACAGCACACAGTAATTGAAACTGACTAATAAGTCCAGTTTTGACTTTTTCTGATCATATCAAACAATCTGTTGTTGATAGCTACAAACATATAAGCTTTATAAAAAAATAGGAAATCAGAAATGATGAAATCACCATTTGTGAGTTACATTAGACTCAAACTATGTTATGGAATAATATTATAGAAACCTTATAAAAAACTAGTGTCATTAAATGGGAAAGAACATAGCAGAAATATAACAGAGGCATCTGTGGATTTGAACATTGAAAGTTATTATGAAAGATGAAAATATTTGAACCTTTACAGTGTCTCACACAGATATTTAACAGGAGACATTATTCAGGTCCACTGGGCATTTAGAGACAACTCCTTCTAGGAATACTTGGAGTATCAAAGATTAGTAGATATGTATTGGACAACCTTTGTTGGAGAATACACACACGAGCGCGCGCGCGCGCACACACACAGACACACACACACACACACACACACACACACACACACACGCGTGCACACACATACACACACACACACACACACACACACACACACACACACACACACACACACACACACACACACACGCTTGCGCGCGCGCGCACACACACAAAACACAGAAAGTCGCCTGACAAAATATTGACCACACAACAGGGTCAAAAACATGGAAATCGACATGTAATGCCTCTGCACGTGCAATTGTTTTTTTTAAAAAGTAAATAAAACATCATTTGCAATTTCTTACTTTTAAAAATGAAATAAAACATAATTTTGTGCATGGGGGAAGCTGCCCTGCACCCCTACACTCCATACTAATTATATATACTAACTCTGGGACTGCACAAACACAGGGCAAGGGCAAATTTTCCAACCCCTAAATTTGTATGATCTCACACGCCTTATGATCAACTTCCTAGCTGGTCATATGCAGCTGACTAGACAACTGTTGACATTTGGGGGTTGCACGAATTTTAAGTGCTCCCATATATGTATGTGCATATATAGATAGATGATTACATAGAAACAGATACAGTTAGGCAGTTTTATATCTATAGATGTAGGTATATATCTTTCTATATATTCAAGTATACAAGTGATAGATGTGTAGTCAATGCAATAGATTACCAAATTATATTAATACAAACACTAGTTTACATATTTTAAGAGCAGTTTGGACTCTGTTTATCACACCATTCAGATATTTGACAGGCTAGAAGGGCATTGTTGCACATGGCTGCAGTATTTGTACATATGTATGCATGTAAATGATGTTTCTTGCTTCAATGGTGATAAATTGCTACTTTCTATGACTTTATATGAGATTTTTACTGAACTAATACTGCTTGACTGGAGGTCAACTTATAGGTAGGAGAACAGATTTTGGTTTCATTTTTAGAAACATGCTTAACAGTACCTATTTCATATAAGTAAGAAATAATAATAATAATTATCATTATAAAAATAGTGGACACTGGCAGCAGTTTCTACTTGTCAGCTTGCTTCTCTAACTTTCTATCACACACAAAACATACACAAGAAAAATGTATTAAGCCACCTCAGGCTTCCTCCTAGCCAATTGCCTTTTTAACCCTGCAGTCATTAAAAAGTGAAGTGTAACAAACTTTACCTAGTGACAATGCAAATACAAATTACTGGAGTATTTGCAAAAATGATTCAAATTACAAAATCAGTCAAACAAAAAGAAATATGTGGTATTTTATTTAGGCATAAGGAATCGCCTCATGTTCCTTTATATTCCGTTGAAACAAACTAATCATAGTACTAACACTGGAGAACACTGGGTTAACTTCATTGTAAATACTGTTACCTACCATGTTACACTTCCTAAACAGTCCAGATAACTGATTTCTTTAAAGTTAACCTTTTCATTCCTAGTTTAGCAACCAGCTCAGTAGATTATCCTTGTATACCTAAAGACATATGATTATTAATTTACTTATCTGCTTTTGTTTACCGGAAAAGTCTGATGAGTAAGACACCCCTTTTTGGTAGCCCAAGGTGAAAAGGTTCATAGCAGAAAATCTAGGTGTATTACAAGAGCCTGCATATAGTCTGCTCACAGATAGGAACTCAAGCGTGTCACAATTCGCACAGGCTGCTGATCGTGCTTGAACTCGAGCGATGTGATTGGGCAAGGTGTGGCAACTACATTCTGCACGCACAGCTACAGCACTTTGCCAAAACACATTATATGAGTTCAAGTCATGCAGCAGCCATTGGGGAGGGACTGGGGAATTTAGATGAGTTTTTAGGTAGTGACAGTGAGTGGACATTAGGTTTCATGGAGCAAGAAGGTAGTACAGGGTTAAGGAGCAATCAGGAAATTTAGGGTTTGGGAATGGGTGGAAAGTTTTAGGGTAAGGTAGCAAACAGGGAATTTAGGTTTAGGGATACTGATTAGAGTTTTAAGATTAGAGTACAAGCAGGGACTCCAAGTTTAGAGAGAACAGGGTCTTTTAAGTTTAGGTAGGAAAGAAAAATTTATGGAGTGAGGATTCATGTTAGAGTTATGGACAAGGATTGTGTGAGAGCTTCTGAGGGAGGTCTGCAGTTTACTAGTGGGAGTTAGGGCACCTACCATTTAAAGCATTTAAAGCAATGACACTGAGCAATGAATGGTGAGCTAACAGCTCATGATCACTCCAATTAGGTCCAATGAGAATTGACATGTAAATATTCATAACATGTAATATAAATGTGAAATACCTGACAAGTTTTACAAAGGATTTAATATGTGCAAATAGTAATATAGTAATATTATGATAAAAGGGCAATTATATATATATATATATATATATATATATATATATACACACACACACACACACACACACACACACACACATATATATATATGTGTGTGTGTGTGTGTGTGTGTGTGTGTGTGTGTGTGTGTGTGTGTGTGTGTGTGTGTGTGTGTGTGTGTGTGTGTGTGTGTGTGTGTGTGTGTATGGTACAGGAGGAAGACACAATTTGCAAATATGAATGATATGTACGGTAACCTTTACAGTGAGGATCCTTAAGGCATTATGTAAGCATGAGAAAAGTAATTATTTTCAGTTGCATGATAGTACTATAGCCCTAAGGAAAAAGGACGTATGGTTATTGGTAGAGGCAGGGGTGTAGTAATAAGTAAAAAATGGTTATTTATTGACTGCAAGAAAATAGGGGGCTAGTAATCATAAGATTGTAGGCTTATTCTAGGAAGCTGTTACTGCTAAACATCCAGGTAAGAGCTTTACCTAGGCTGGTCCAGATGTTTAGAACTGGTTATCTGCTGAAACAAGGCAGCAATAGACATTTCAGTTATTTAGAAATAAACTAAAAGAACAGCTGTTTAAGGACACTAGATAGTCTTGCTTCCAAGACAACAGCTATTCTTTTCAACACACGTTGTAGTCACATCTTTCTTGTAAAGATGTACTTTTAACAAATGACCACTGGTTGAATGCCTGCCTTAATTGTACATACTGTAAATAATACTATCACTTGCATTTATAATTGTAAATAACATACTAATGTATTGTCTCTGTTTGATTTCTGCACTATGTACAGCTCTGTGTATGCTTTACACTGTGTACAATTTTCTGTTTGTGTACTTCCAAGCAGTCTTGACCCACCCCTTACATCTTGAGCAATTGTCTCTCCGGTTTCTGACAAGAAGATCTCATTGTTCATTGTGCCACAGAGTGCATGCAGACCCCTCCTGTCTTCCAGGAGAGGTGAGCAGGCCATGACACATCATTACCATATTCATGGGTGGCTTTAATTACCCCACAATTAAATGGGAATCCTATACAACACCAAAGACACAGGCACAGAGATTCCTGGAGTTTGTAAACATAAATTCCCTGCACCAGATAGTCAATACACCAGATAGTCAATACACCCCCTTGTTGGTGTACTGACTATCTGGTGCAGGGAATTTATGTTTGTAAACATAAATTCCCTGCACCAGATAGTCAATACACCAACTAGGGGTGCAACCATACTGGATCTGGTCCTCACTAATATGGGAGACTGCTGCATACCCCCTACTGTAATGTCTTCCCTGGTAAGGGCAGACCACAAAATGGTCTCCTTTGAAGGAAAAGTAAAACCTGGACCCCCAGCTAAACCTGGAATATTCAGGAACTATTCTCAGGCTAATCTCTTGCTATTAAGTGAGAACCTGGCAAAATTTCTAGCCTCCATAAACTCTGAGAACATTGCTGCCTATGCAGAACTGTTTATAGAAACCCTGTACAAGCATGTTAATAGCTGCATAGAGGCAGCTGTATCCACCAAGAAAAAGTACAGAACTAACTCAAAAAACAAGTAACCCTGGTGGAATCACAAAGTCAATAGGGTGTATAACAGGAGGAAGAAAAGCATGGCAAAAATTAGGAGGTCTAGCACCCAGCAGGATAAAAGCACTCTCATCAAACTAAACAAACAACTCAGAGTTGGCCTCCCAGGCCAAGGAAAACCACAAAGCATTCTTTAGCTATGTCCTCTACCTCAAATGCAATACACAATTGTGTGCAGAGCTCATTGTAAATAGAGCCATCTATACTGATCCAGAAGATATAGCAAACCTCCTGACTGATAAATTCAGCTCCAACTTTATCCCTCTCTCCTCCTCAACATTCCCTTAGGAAATATCATCCAATATAACTCCCCCCTATCATCACTAGGGAACAGGTACTTAATGCTCTCTCTAATATCAAGAACACTGCATCAACGGGCCCAGACAATATCCCAGGATGCCTTCTAAATAGCATGAAACATGACCTATGAGGGCCTCTGGAATTACTATTTACCTGCAGCCTTCAAACAGGCTTTGTGCTTCATGAATGGAGAAAGGCACCAGTCGTCCCTCTGCACAAAGGTGAGACATCTACACACCTTGGAAGCTACAGGCCCATAAGTCTCACTAGTCTTATATTTAAAACCATGGAAAGAATTATCATGGAGATGATCAATAAAGATATAGTAAATCTCCAGACACTGGACCCAACCCAGTTTGGTTTCATCAAGGGCAGATTATGCCTACTCAACATGGTGGACTTCTTTGAGAAAGTCACCAAAGCAATAGATGAGGGCAAAATCATTCACACTGTCTACCTTTACCTGGCCAAGGCGTTTGACACAATACCCCACTTGGTCATTGTTGACAAACTCAAGAGGTTAAGTACAAACCCATATGCTGCCCGGTGGATAGCCAACTGGCTCACAGACAGGACTCATGATGTTAAAATTGGAGAGTCCACCTCTACAAAGAGCCCAGTCACAAGTGAAGTCCCTCAGGGTTCAGTCCTTGGACCACTCCTTTTTGGCATGTTCTTCTCAGAAGTCAAGGCCAATATTAGTGGTCTCTTGCTGACGAAAATTGCAGATGATTGTAAATTAGGAACTGTCATTGAATCTGACACTGACACAGATGTTCTCCAGGAGGGGCTGACACAGACAAACAACTGGTGTCAGAGCCATAGACTAAAACTAAATGCCAAGAAATGCATAAAAGTATCCTTTGGGAAGTCATCCATCCCTGGTAATTATCATATTGACAACACACCCTTAGAGTTGACCCAGTAGTCAAGGACTTAGGGACACACATAGATAATAATCTAGCCTTTGACCATCATGTGTCTACAGTGGTAAGGAAATCATTCTATGTTGCGCAACCTGTAAACAAAATTATGGCATCTACATCCAAGGAAGTCATTGTTCCACTGTATTCGGCATTCGTCAGACCTATCATTGAGTACAGTGCCCCCTTTGGTATGTACCTAACCAGTCATATCCAACAGTTGGAATGCCCGCAAAGGTTCCTCATTCAAAGAATACAGGACGTAAGTAACATGTCTTATAAAGACCACCTCAAGCCTGTATCCCTGTATCCTGTCTCCTACAGGCTTTTGAGGGGAAATCTATGCCTGGCATACAGGGTATTGTCAGACCCAACTCTGATGGACCTCCTGCATATCCACAAAACAAACAGCACCAGAATTACCTATTCTAAAGATTTAAACCTTGCCTGTGGTATAAATAGGATCTGCTGGAAAGATAGGTATGTATCCCAGAGACTAACCCATCTATGGAAGAGGCTCCCCATCAATGTGAAGCAGTGTTCCTCCCTAACCAATTCAAGTGCAACTTGGACAATTGGATGGGAAACCAGAAATGCATCCCTGGTTTAGCAACTATGTCTCTAATGGACACATGTAACCTGTAAATGGTTCATCTCCCAGGCCCATGCTTACACTTATTAAGACTATCAGAACTTGTGAGAGATTTGGGATGCATGGCTAGGCTTAAAAAGGGCCTTGTGGTCATTAGCCTAGTAAACACCTATGAACCTATTCCTCTCCCTCTCAGTAATGGAGTAGTTAGGTAGGCAAGGAGGGAGAGGAATGAAGCAGCCTTGCAAATCCATCCTCCCTCCCTGACTAACACCTCCAATGCTGGCACTGTTAAGTGAACCCCAGTTATCTGAGCCACAGTCAGGACTCTGTCCCCTGTGCCTCAGATCTAGGCAGAAGTTAGGAGCTTCTTACCATGAAGGTAAGAAGTGCTTCAAATCCATGATTTCATAAGGTGCTTTTTTTAGTAGAGTTTTAAAGTTGCAAGAGTTGTTGGTCATTTTATTGGGGATAGAATGCTATTTCAGAGTTCAGGTATAGTTATAGAAAAGAAAGCTTTGTCATGGTTAGTATAAGCTTTATGAGTTTGTCCTAGAACTGGTCCTTGGAACATAGATTTCTAGTAGGGATGGACCACTGGATGACACCCTTGCTGGGTGATATAACACATTGTAGGCTATTGAAATTTTATGTAGCGAAGTAAGCTTGTTAGCTGTAGCCAGGTTAGCTTCTTCATAACAATGCAGTGATGAGATCTAGAGTTAGCATTTTTATTGTAGTTTTGTTTTAGATTGGACAATTAACTTAATAGTAGAGTGAAAATTGTAGAAGCAAATAGTCTGGAAAGTGAAAGACAGTTGCTGTAACTATTCAGCTATGGTTAATCAGGTATATCTTAGCCTTGTATATTCAATTAAATTTAGGATTGGTTTCCTGGGAAACATGTTGGAAGAGTTGGTCAAATTTTATATTTTTATGAGTGATCACACTTAGAAATTTTATGTATTTTACTTGCTCTATTTTAGTTTCATTTTTTTTTTAGAATTTGTGATGTCTGATGCTTATGAGATAATAGAATTAACTTTGCTCTTTTGTAGGTGGGTTGTTAGAAGTTGTTGGACTGTTATAGTCAAGCTTTAATGGATAGGAAAGCCTCTTATGTAATGGTCAACAGTTGTAAACAAGTCCAAGCTAAGGACATGAGAAAAGAGTCATTGGTATATTGAATAATATTCACCCATTTTGAAGCTGGTTGCATATCATAAATATGTTAAACAACAGAGGGTCTGGTATGGATCCTTGGGAACACCTACCTGCAATGGTTGGTAAGTAGAAAAGATGTCCTGCCATTTCACACATTGAGTTCTATCAGTAAGTTAGTTGGTAAACCATGATATGCACATAAACCTTAAGCCCAGAGAGGAAAGTCTGTGAAATTCAAGCTATGGTGGGGCACCATATGAAAGGTTTTGGAGAGGTCAAGGAAAATGTTAGCAACTTGGTTTCCTTTATTTAGTTGTTGAGTTACAGTCTCCAGAAAGGATAACAGAGCTGTTTTTGTAGTATGATGTGGTGTAAATTCATGCCATATTTAAGTTATTGTTTAAGAAAAAACTTAGTAATTGAGTACAAATGCATTTTTTTTTCAAGGATTTTGGATGGTGATGGGCATATTGCAATAGGTCTGCAGGTGAAAAGTTCTGTGGCATGTCTTCCTTTATGTACTGGAATTATATATGAATTTTCCAGAAGGATGGAACATAACATACACTTATATATGTTGGACAAGTACTGATACTGGCCAGACTAATGCCTCAGTGACTTCTTTTTCTTTCGGCTTTTCCCAGTTAGAGGTTGCCACAGTGGATCTCCTGTCCACTCATGATTGGCAGTGGAGTTTTATGGTGTCACGTTGCCAGCCCGGTGTCCAACCTTCCACAGAAGGCACACACACACACACACACACACACACACACACACACACACACACACACACACACACACACACACACACACACTCATGCCTAAGGCCAATTTAGAGTAACAAATCAGCCTACAGCATGTCTTTGGGATGTGGGAGGAAACCGGAACACCCGGAGGAAACCCACGCAACCACAGGGAGGACATGCAGACTCCACACAGAAGGCACTCCAGCCGAGGATTGAACTGGAGAACCTCTTGCTGTGAGGTGGCAATGCTAACCCATTGCACTACCGCGGCCACCGACTAATGCATCAGTGAATCTTTCGATATATTCAGTAGGACAGTTTTTTGCTGATGATATTGTGATGGGTTTGAGTCAAAGTAGAGAGTTTTTGATGGTGCTTGTAGAAATGGGGTGGAGTGAGGAATTAAATGTGTTCCTGGATGAATTACTTGCCATAGATTGAGGATTAAATCACTATTGACAGAAGAGGAAGATGGCAGCAGCTGCAAAGTAATCATTGAATTTATAGGCAATATTGGCATCAGATTCATTTTATGAGTTTTTGTTGGGCCGTTTAATAGATTAATAGTGTCCCAGAATTATTTAGGTCTTTTGAAATTGTTTCTTATCATTTTTTTTAGTAATTTCTTTTCTATGAGTATGTTTCAGCAAGGTTTCTTAGTAGTCTGTAGTGCTGATGGTCAGTTTCAGTTTTAACTTTGTACCATTTCTTCCAGACTTTATCTCTATTTCTCATTAGTAGTTTGACTGTATAAGTTAGACATGTGGCTGGTTTAGCTTTTTCTCTTTTTCTGCATAATGGGGGTTGCTTATTAAGAATGTTTAGAACAGTAGCATTAATGTATTCCATTGCTTCATCAAGAGGTACAATTCTGAGAGGTGTCCTGTTGCAAAGTTTCAAAGTATCAAGAAATGCTTCTTTGCTTGATTAGGATTTCTTGCTGTGTTGTATTGTACAATTTTGAGGGGCTTGCTGTAATTTTTAATTATGGTGAAAACTTAAGGTGTCAGGGAGGACTCCTGCTTAAGTTATTCTTTTCTGAGTTGGTAGTCAGTACACAATCAAGGGCACTTGCATTCATGGATTTTTTTTCTAACGTTGGGGCCTATATTTAGTTGGGTAAACCTGTAAAGAGTGATATTTAGTTCTCATGATGTATATGTAAAGTGGGCCATTATGGGTCCCCAGTATATTGTTTCTTGTTTTATGTTTGGTGATATCCTGTACAGAATATCTTCTGATGTAGCTGAGTTATTATTGTTTATAGGTATAGAAATATCTATGATGCAGCTACTATTGTGGGCACTGAGTCTAAGAAAGGCTGAATGCTTCAGCTTTATGAACGTGTGGTACTGGGTTAATAAAGGAGGAAAGTTATAGATGATTGTGGTATAGGATGGCAATGATTCCTGTCCATTATGCTTTATGGTTGCATTTAAAAATATTTTAGCCTGTTTCTTCAGCATGGATAAGTACCTTTAGCTAAGCCTCATTAATAACTTAGCCTTTTGGTGAGTAACAGAGTATGTAATATTGTTTTGCAGTCTACTGAGTTTTGGTACTGTTCAGTGCTAAAATTCTTAACAAGAAACTCCACTCCCTGCAAGCCTTCCTCTCCATTGAGAGTGTAGACATCTGTGTAGTAATGGAGACATGGTTTAAAGTTGCTGAAAGTACCCCAGCAGTGCAACATTAGAATGTCTTTCACACCTTTAAACCAGCTATTGCACAGGATGAAACTAAAGGTGGAGAAGTCTCGGTCTATATTAAAAATAGTCTCACATCCAGACTTGTTAAAGTGTATGACCCACTGGAACTCATACATGTACAACTCACCATGAACAGGGTGTCATACCATATCCTTCCAACCTACAGGTCCCCCCCCCCCATGTCCAAGGAACCCATACTACCTATCTCAGTATACTAGAGTCCCTCACTGTTCAACCCAATATGATAGTCATGGGGATCAGAACTACCCCCTATAGACTGGAATCCTACAACACTTCTAATGCACAAGCCCACTGACTCTGAAACTTTGTTAATAAAAACATCGTAGAACAGTTGATCCATTCTCCTACCAGGAATACAAACATCCTTGACCTTGTACTCATGAACATGGGGGGCTGATGTTCCTCACTCAGTGTAACATCTTCACTCATCAGATCTGACCATAAGGTAGTATTACTTGAAATAATAATTAAACCTGGGGATCCAGAGAAACCAAAAAACTTTAGGATCTATTCCAAGGCTAACCTCTTTCGACTAAGCGAAATTTCAAGCACCCCCAAACCCAGTAAACACCTTAGCATACACTGAGCTATTTACAAAATCTCTGCACAGCCATATTGTTAGCTGTATAGCACAAGCTGTGCCCATTCATATTAAGAATAAGAAAACTAAAAAGACAAGCCACCCTAGTAGAATCACAGTATCAACTGGTTGTACAACAAAAGAAAAAAAATCTAGGCCAAGCATAGGAGGAACAAAGCCATACATGCTAAAATACCCCTGACCAATCGAAACAGGCAGCTAAGAGCATTAATTAAGACGTTGAAGGCTAAATTTGAAGAAAAATAGCTTCTCAGGCAAAGGACAACCACAAAGCTTTCTGAAGCTATGTCTGTAACCTCAGAGGAAATACATAATGCACAGAAATTATTGTAAATGGCATCACCCACACTGAACCAGACACTATTGCCCACCTTTTGGCCAACATGTTCATCTCAAATTTCTCCCCCTACTCCTCATGATATTCCAAAGGAAATACCACATAACACAATCCCCCCACCCATTACTAGCGACAGGTCATCAATGCAAATTCCAAGGCCAAAAACAGTGCATTGATGAGCCCTGATAACATCCCAGGATTTTTAATAAATAACATGAAACATGACCTCTCTGGTGCACTTGAATCACTTTTAAACTGGAGCCTTCAGTCAGGTTTTGAGCACAAGGAATGGAACATAGCTACAGTCTTTCCTTTGCAAAAAGGAGATCCAACCACTGATCTGAGTAACTCCCAGCCTCATATGCAAGGCCTTGGAAAGACTCATCATGGATATGGTAAATGAGAACATAAGTAATCTGCAAATGCTGGACCCATCACAGTTCAGCTTTGTTAAAGGAAGCTTATTAAATCGGGTGGACTTTTTTGAGAGGGTCACCAAAGCACTGGATGAAGGTAAGACTGTACACACAGTTTACCTTGACCTGGCCAACATTTTGGATCAATACCCCTCTCAGGCATTATAGACAAGCTCACTACTTTAGATATAAACCCTTTTATCACCCACAGGATAGCCAACTTGCTCACTGATAGAAGCCAGAAGGTCAAAATAGGTGAGCTCACCTCCACCAAAAGGCCAGTCACAAAAGGAGTCCACCAGGGTTCAGTACTGGGCCCACTCCTTTTTACATCTATTTCTCTAAATTGGAAGCAAATGCTAAAGGTTTATGGATGACTAGGCTTGCAGATTAATGCAAGCTGGGGGTTATCACCAACTCCCTGCAGACACTATCATTTTTCAAGAAGGTCTATCTCTGACTAACAAATGGTACCAAAGCCATGGTCTTAAACTCAATGCTAATAAATACATAATTGTGTCATGTTGATAATAAAACCCCTAAGAGTCAACCCAGTGGTCAGGGACCTGGGTATGCACTTAGACAGTAGCTTTATCTTTGACCACCATGTGGCCATAGTGATGAGGAAATCATTTTATGTTGCACAACTTATAAGTAAGGGCATGGCATCTAAGTCCAAAGATGTCATTATCACACTGTACTCTGCCCTTATCAATCATAGAGTACAATGCTCCCTTTCGTATGTACCTGACCAGGCTTATGCAGAAACTAAAGTGACCTCAGAGGTTGCTTGCAAAAAGAATACGAGGCATAACAAGCTTGCCTTATGTAGAGCCCCGTAAAACCCTTTCCCTCTACTTAGTCTCCTATAGATTGCTGATGGGTGATTTATGGCTGGCTTGCAAGGCATCCACAAACCCCAAACTTATGAATCTCCTACACATTTATAAGTCAAAGAGTACCAGAAATACAAGGTTTAGGATTCTGAATTTTGTCTGTGACTTAAACAGAACATGCTGGAGAGGCAGATACATGTCCCAGAGACTGCCCCTCCTATGAAACAGACCTCCCATCCATGTGAAACTGAGTCTGTCTATTATATATTTTAAGAGCAACCTAGACTTGTGGATGGGGAATAGGAATTTTACACTGGGCCTAACACCCATGTCCCTTATGGACAAAGATAGTTTATAAATGTCTACCCATCAATGTCCTATTTTGATACAGGACATCATTATTCTTTCGGGAAAACTTGGCTAGTCATGGAAAGCACCCCCCCCCCATCATTACTCTATGACTCTGATGGGTACAAGTTGGGTCAGTACTATTTATGGTATTTCTTGGCCTTAGGTTAGGGTGTATAGCTCCAGGTGATTGTCTATTTATATATAGGTGTAGGTTTTTGTGTGTGCGTGTGCGTGTGTGTGTGTGTGTGTGTGTGTGTGTGTGTGTGTGTGTGCGTGCGTGCGTGTGTGCGTGCGTGAGTGCATGCACGTGTGTGTGTCTGTGTGTGTGTGTGTGTGTGTGTGTGCGCTTCTTTTTGGTTGTGTTAAGTTTTAGAGTAGTGGGATGTTATGAGAAATCTTATGCTTTGGAAGGCTTTTGTTTAAGCAAGTCATTTTATTGACATATATGCATTAATGGTTAGATTGGCTAGGAGAAATTAAAAATAGATTAAAACTGGTGGATGTCAAGTATGTACAGAGACAAAAATACTTCCTAGTTTAAATAAAATGATATAATTGGCTATAGAAATGATAATAATAATAGCGGAACTGAATTTTTAACAAATACAACAAGCTAACAACACTGAAGTGAATTTTTTCTTTGGTTACATAAAACCTTCCATTGACTAGCTTGAGGAAAAAGGTAGCAGTTTGCAAAAAATTTAAAAAATGCAACAAGCTTCTATACAGTACATTCTTCCTCATCGCTTAAAAGTGGAAAAATCTTAAATATTAATTGAAGATCTCAAAGTGGATTAACGAATCATAAAAAATAATTACACCTGCAATGACAGAAACAAATGAATGCAATTTAGATCTGGTTTTGCTCAGCTTAATATCGATTTCCATCAGCTAGCTCTTGCTGGAAGTTAGTTAAAGTTGCACATGTGGTTTTAGAATTAAAAGCAATATCACCTTCAGCAGTTAGTACTGAAAATGGCCATCCTAAAAAAAAAAAAGTAAACACACACCCCCGTGACTAAATATACCAAACTCCGAGATAGCACTACCGTGGGGGTAAGAGCAAAGTTCAACAGGATGGCCAAGTGGATACTTACCTCGAGTGGAATGTCAGTGTTCCAGATTTCAGTCTTCTGGTTTGTCGGTGTATTTGTCTCAGCAAATTGGAAGTCGGTGATGTGGGCATTCGGGTAAATGAAGTAGAAACACACATATATATATATATATATATATATATATATATATATATATATATAGATAGATAGATATAGATAGATTTATATTTATATATTTTTTTTCATATGATATATATATATATATATATATATATATATATATATATATATATATATATATATATATATCTATGGTATGCATGCATTTGTGTGAACGGCAGAAGGCCGGTCGGAAAATGCTCGACTGCAGTTCAGAGAATTCTCATAATTGCAAACACAATGTAACCGAAATGCAATATATCCCCCCCTTTTTGACTCATGGTAGTGCTTGCTTGTTTAGGTGGTAGAGTGGCCGGAATTGTTGAATTTGGTGCTTTGTTTGACATTCCGACCATTCGGCAGGGGGAGATTCGACATTTCCGGTCGATGTTACGCCGGGTCATGGAAAGGTCTTTCGCTCAAATGCATGTATTCCTATAGATATATATAAGCTTTTGCAATGTGGTAGGAGTAGAGGCTTAGTCCAGCTGACTTAGAGGGTTTGGATATAGTAAGGAAATCTTTGTCTGTGGACCTAAGTGATTTGTTTGGTTTGCATATTTGTATGGCTTGATGATGTTATTCAGAGCTGGGCAGGCTAAGAGTTTGTAGACCATTTTATAGAGTGTTATAAGTTCAGTATAAAGTAAGTAGTTAAGGAATTCTATCCAGTTTAGTTTTTTTTTAGTGCCAGACAGTGATGGGTTCTGATTTTTGAGTTGGTGGCACACCTGGCCACCTTATTGTAGCATTGTTCTATTTTGGATCTGGAAGTGCCCTGTAAATTGGTAAATAATGGTGCTCCATAGAGAAGGGAAAGTAGAAGGAATGTTCTGGCAAGGGTGACTTTGGAAGATGAAGTGAGAGTGTGTTTATTTCTGTATAAAGTGCCAAGTTTCTGATGAGTTTTCTTTATGTTATGTTGTATGTGGAGATCAAACTTTAGTTGATTGTCAATGATTACACCAAGTAGCTTAGTGTGATGGACAATTTCAGTGGTGGTGTTATCAGAAGAAAGAATTTTGAAGAAGTTTTGATTAGTAGAAGTAACTTGCTCTTTTAGGACTGAAGAAGCTTCCTATTAAATAAACAAAGTTTCAAAATGTGGAACACCCCTTTATCGACACCTAAATGTCAAAACACCCAAATCCTGAACAAACGGAACAGCGATTTTTTTCCTAGGGAAACAAATCACTCATCCATAAAAAACAAACAAACAAAAAAAACGCAAAATAAAGTGGGGGGGTTTTGCCACTCACACTCCCCTACTTAAATATAAGAACTCCACGATCGCACCACAGTGGAAGAAATGGCAAAGTCCCGAAAACGGACCAGTGATTTTTTTTTTACCTAGGAAAAAAATAGCTGTTCCGTATCTTCTGGATAAAGCGGTGTTCAACATTTTGGACATTCGCTGAACTAATAGGGAACCTTGAGAAATAGGTGGCGTTTAGTGAGCCAGGATTCAACAGAGGAAAAAGTTAGCTGAGTATTAGAGAGAAGCTGTGGTAGTCTCTTAGAGGTACAGACTATTGTGGAGTTACCTGCATACTGAATGAGAGTTCCACGAGTGGAAACAAAGTGTAGATCATTTGTAAAAATATTAAAAAGTAAGTGTCTTAAAATGGATTCCTGAGGTACACCACTGGGGTTTGCTAGAAAGGGCAAAATAACATTAGGTCATCTTACAGCCTGTTTGCAATTATATAAGTAGCTATGGAACCAGTTAATGTGTGAGGGGTAACACCTAAGTTAGATAACTTGTGCAATAGTTAGAAATGTGACACAGTGTCAAAAGCCTTTTTGAAGTCATGAAATAGAGCAGATACATAGCAGTCTGAGACTCTAGCTCAGTTTATGTGATCAGTGGAGGCTAGAAGGGCTGTAGTTGTACTGTGGCAAGGACAGAAGCCATGTTGTGTGTTTGTAAGTAAAGTTGTAAGTATTTCAATATTTGAATGTGGATACATTTTTCCATTATTTTAGAGAAGGGGAAAAAGTATGGCTATGGGACGAAAATGTGTAAATTCTATATTTTCCAGATGTTAGATACTTTAGATTCAGATATAGATTGCTTGATCAGGATATTAACAGGGTAAGTAATAGTGTCAGCTACTAATTTTAGGTAAGTAGGCAGAAGCTTGTCAGCAGAGGTAGAGCAAGGTTTGAGTCTGAGCAGTAATCTTTTATGAGACTTATAGGGACTGGCTGAAGAGAGAAGGTGGCATGGTTCTCAGTAGTGGTTTCTGTGCAAAGAGGGTGGGGAGTTGGTCAGGTGATAGGAGAAAATTAGTGGTAGTCAAAGGAGAAGAGCTGCAGATATTACTTGTTTTAAAGATAAGATTAGCTAGAGACTGTACGAAGTGAATGCTAAAATCTTCAGCAATTTGATAGGCTGGGGCATTGAGTGAAATCTTGCATTCTTTCTTGGTTCTGGGATGGAGTAGAGTTGTGACAGTGAACCAGAATTGTTTTGGGATTAGTTTTATGTTTGATCTGCAGGAGATTATGGTACATTTGTTTATCCTTAGTAACTTGTTTTTTTTTTTTTTTGTTTTTGTTTGTTTACATAGTTGTTTGAAAGTAATGACATCTTGTTCTTTATTGCTTTACTTCCATAGATCCCATTAAGATTTTACTTTCCTTAGTTAGCCAGGACATGGGATTGTTTTTGATTCTTTTGGAAAGGACATTAAGTAAGGTTTCTAGAAGATATAGAAAGCAGTTATTAAAGTAGTGCAATGCTTCATCTAGTGGCAGTACCTTTAGTGGAGAACAGTTTGTTTTATAAAGTAAGTCATTACATTTTTCTTTAGAGAAGTTAGTGAGATTATGTACAGATTTTAATAAGTGAGTTTTAGGAGGCTGTGTGTTTACATGAATGGCAAAAGCAGGTAGATGGTCACTAAAGGAGTTAAAATATGTACCAGCTCTGGTAAAATTAGAAGGGTGTGATACCAGGATACAGTCTAAGGTAGAATGTAAAATGTAGATTGTATTATACCTAGCAGGACAGGAGATAAGTTGAGTAAAACCATATAGGTTGATGCTGCTAGTGGACTGATGGAAAGTTAAAGTTTGCCAGTCAATATTCATGTCTCCTAATATGATAGTTTCATTTTGGAATGTTTGGGTGGCCCAGGAAAGTATGTCTTCAAGAATAGGAATGTTGAGCCCTTGGGGGATATAGAGAACAATTAAGCAGATTCTCTCCATGTTATTGATGTTTAAAAAGGATACTAGCAATTCTGCTGAGGAGAAAGTAGAGATATATTTTATGTATGATTTCACATTGAACTTATCAGGATAAAGAAGAGCTATACTACCACCTTTTTTATGGGTTGTCTCAGACCTAGTGATGCTATAATTAGGAGATAGTATTTTGGAGTCAATAATGTTGGGTTTTAGCCAGGTTTCAGTAAGGGCTAGCATGTCTGGCTTATACTGGTTTATCCAAGCATGAAGAGTGGAAATTTTGTTACATAGACTTCTAATGTTGAGGGTTATGTAATTTTATTTTTACTGGGAGTACTGTAAGGCTGACTAGTTACAGGTCCAGGGTTAGGGTGGATGTCACCATATTGTGGTAGTAAAGAAATTAGAAAGGAGTATATGTGTTTTTTTTTTTTCAGGGGTTGATAATGAGAGCCATGAGATTGACTGAGATATGTGCAGAATCCAGGAATTTGGAGATAAAGTAATAGTGTAGGTTATAAGGAATTTGTTGAGGAGAAATGTTATGGAAGCCATGATGGTGAATTAGGTAGCTGGATGAGAAAGTATATGTAGGGCTCACTAATACAGGACTAAGTAGAGAAAGTGATATTGAGAGTGTAAGCACAGTACATATGGAGGTCAGTGAGGTGAGGAGTATTATTGCAAGGTAGTGGGAGCTAAGAATGATTGAGGTTCAAACTGTGTGAAGTATTTGTTGGGGTGCAATCAGTAGTTATGTGTTTGGAAACAGAGCTCAGGTAATATGTAGACAGGATGGAGGTTTTTAATGGAATAGTAAAGATGGGTTGAGCTATGTAGGTATAAGTGTAGGTGTGGTAGGGGGTGGGTGGGAATTAGGGGTAGGGTAGAGGAGCAGAGTAAACCCAAGCGTAGCAAGGGCAAATGGAGCAGGTTGAACCTGGCAAGAACTTGTTCACAAAAAACAATCAGTAGATTTACCAGCGTTTCAAGCAGGAGTGAACTGCAGTGAAAAATAGAGGTAAAGAGTTAAGAAATAGGACTAGTAGTAGACAAGGAGTTGCAATATATAGAGTTCAGAAGGATAGAAATTGTATTAAAAAGGAAAAATATGGACAAACTAGACTAGGAGTGAGAACAGAGAGAAGCTACTGTGAACAGTGGCAGGGTTTCATTGATCAAAAAGAGACTAGCAGGAAATGGTACAGGTACTGAAGATACGCAAAGAAAGTAACGTATAGGAGAGAGCTTAAGACATAGTGAACTAGACTACAAAAAAAAAAACATTAAAAATAGTGAACAAGAAAAACTAGTCTACTAGGAGAAAAAGATTTGGAGGAGAGGGGCTGTGTCAGGAACTCCTGGTGATATACAAAGTACCACAAATAAGTTAAATGATAAAATACAGGGCAGTAGTTAGAAATTAAACATAAAAATAATCAGGAGGTTGCAATGATGAGAGACTCCTTTGCATTAATGTTGATCTTGTGCTTCTTAGGTCTGTTTCCTGCGATAGATAAGCAGAGCCAGCTGGATGAGTGTGCAGGGCTGCTTAGAGGCTAAAACATAAAAGCAATCAGGAGGTTGTGGTGACAAGAACATTTGTATATCACCAGAATCTCAGCAAATAAAAGCAAGTAGGAAGGCAGACTGAGAAGAAGCATATACACACACAGACAGGTACGCACATATGGGTGTGCACGCGTGCACACACACACACACACACACACACACACACGCACGCATGCACGCACACACACACACACACACACACACACATACACTCACATGCATGCATGCATTCACATGCAAATGCATCAGAAAGAGTGAACTACACATTGTCTGACTTCAAACATAAATCTGAATATGTAGTTTTCTAGTATAGAAAAGTAAAATGTGAGTACAGCTGCATATTATAATAGAAACACACAATAGTTACCATAAAAATCCAAATGCATAAAGACAAGTACACCATCAGTTAATTACTGCTTGCATATGTGTTTTGCAGTTCTTGAGAGTTGCTGCCATATAATCACCCTTGGGAATATTTCTAGAGTATAATAATAAGAAGGACAAGAGCTTAAGCAGCTTAAAAAACTGATGAAGGTATAGAACATTTTTGTTTCCATAAATCTGCCCCTCATTTCTTTCAGCTGGCAATAGAATGATCACTATTGTGAATATTGTGGGGGTATGTTATCTGAAAAATTGCATATATATTTAGGAATCACCATATTACTTATATAAAAGTGTTCTTGTTTGGGCATATTCACCTGCCAGGACTCATTTGAAGTTTTGTGTAGTGGTAGCACCATTTGTAAACTGGACTCTGCAACAGCACACAACAGTTTATCAAAAGGTTCCCTTCAATGACAGTGCTGAAAATTTGATATCAAAATTCTAAACAGTTGTAAAGTTATAACCTGAACAGTAATCATTTACATAAAATGAGAAAATTAACTATTTCACATTAAAATACTCTGCAAAACATATCATTATCTTTTGCAAACTAATAAATGCAAAATCCAAGCTGCAGGTACTCTTCTTGGAAATACAGTAAGTCACTTGGAGTGCATGCACACTCAGACACACATACACATAGATACATACACACACACACACATATACACACACACACGCACACACGCACACACCCACACACACACACACACACACATGTGTCTGTGTGCATGTGTGTCTGTGTTTGTGTTCATGCATAGGTGTTATGCATTTGGTCAAATATTCATTTAGTCAACCTTTGTGTGAAATGGAATGGTTAGTTGACAGTGCATCCAGAAAAAATTCTGCTACAGTCTTAAACTCAGATGTCTGCAGTATAGTCACAGTTTTGTAGAGTTAGTGTATTTAAGCAGGGCGTTATTTTCATCATTTAGAATAGGGAATGTGTTATTTCTGTTTGTATTTTCGGATGTGAGTAGTACACACAAAAGGTATGTGTTGGTATGCATATGTTGTAGTTCTAATGTTTTCTGCATTTGATTGGTTTTATGTGTGATAGAATATGATTGATTAATTGAAGGTCAGTTCTTTATAGAGTTCAACAATAGTGTCTCTGTCTATATGTATAGCTACTGATCTAGCTGTGTAGTTTATATATAGATGTCATTAAAATGGTTAACAACTCATCTGTTTGACAAGTTTTTGGGTGTAACAAAGAGCAACTGCACAAATGAATTAATGCTCATTTTTGTGAATCACATATGGCTGAATTTAAGTTTTATATAATATAGTCAAGGAGGATTGTGTGGGAAATTGAATATTTGCCTGAAAAGATAGTGGCTGTGAAAATTTCCATGATCAAATTATTGATGTTCAATGATTTGCTGAATAAAAGCTAACACACTTAGGGCCTATATTGGTCAATTTAAAGTTTACTTAATAAACATCACTGTAGAATAAAGAATTTTAGAAAACCAGTTATCCAACGCCCATTTAAATATTGGAAACTCATTCACCATCTAGGTAATACATTCTACATCCTTCCTCCCTTAATATGAAATAAATATTCCTTTAACTTTGAATTTGAAATAGAAATTCTTACATCTAAATTTGTATTCCTTGTACCAATGCCATGATCAGCAAAAGTCAATATCTAATATGGCAGCCGATAATTTGTCTTTAAGGCAACTATGTAGCATAAAAATGTCTCTTTTTAAAAAAATGGTAAGACAAAGAATACAAAGATAAATATACCAATCTTTATAAAATATGCTTTAACAGCCATCAAGCTGTCTGGCAAAGATTTTCTGAATGCATTTCAACTTTTTCATTTGCAAAATATTTAATGCACATGAAGGCCCCATCAGAGCAACGTGGTTTGTGATTCTCTCAAAGACTTGATTTTATTACTAGATAAAAAGTTATTTAAAATCAAGCAACTGCAAATGGATAATGCTTAACTATTCACTTTAAAATAGTGCCTAAAGGGGTGAGAATTTTTAAATTCCCTTTAGGTTCAGATTATAATGAAGCTATAATTAATGAATTGCGTGAATTGTTTGATCATTTTGGCTTTGAAATAATGTGCAAGCTATTTAGATTTAATAACACAACTTTAAGTCAGTTACTTGCTGATGTCGAAAAACTTAGTACTGACATAAAAAAAGACCTTATTTTTGACCAGTGTGTGCCCGCCATAAAACCCAGCAGCCCTGGGTCAATAAGCTACTGGCCAGCCGGTGTCTAGTTGCCCAGCCTAGGTTTATCTGGGATAGCTCTGTTGAGTGAAAGCTGGACGTAAAACCAACAAACCTGCCAAACATGAACTGAGAATTGCTACGCTTAATGTAGGTTCACTGACAGGACACAGCTTGGAGGTGGATGCCATAATGATACATAAGAAACTGGGCATAATATGTATCCAAGAGACAAGATGGAAAGGCAGTGCAGCAAAGCCGCTGAGCTTGGGATCCAGACTCTACTACTCAGGAGGGGGACAGGCTAGAAATGGTATAGGAATTGTGGTGAGAGAGAGGTTTCAGAAGGCAGTGAAGGATATCATCAGAATTAATGACAAACTCATGATAGTCACACTCCAGTGTAATTATAGGGCAGTATTCATAATCTCAGCCTATGCCCCACAGCACATTTGTGATAGTGAGGAAAAGAGTGCATTCAGACAGCAGTTTCAGGACCTACTAGATAAAGCAGGCAACATGAACTGGTGTTGATAATGGGTGACTTAAATGCACATATTGGGACAGACAGAACAGGATATGGGGACTGCCTTGGTCCACATGGGTGCGGCAACAGGAATAAAGAAAGAGAAGCCATTCTAGACTTTTGTCTGGCAAATGGCTTAACAGTAGCCAATACATGGTTTAGAAAGAGAGACAGTCACAAGATCACATACAAGAGTAGCCAACAGGCAACTCAGGTAGACTTCCTCCTAGTAAGGAAAAGGCACTGGGGTAGAATCTATGATTGCAAAGTCATCCCCAGTGAAACAGTCAGCCCACAGCATATACCACTAGTTGCCACAATCAGCTGCAAGCAGTGGTCAGAGAAGACTCTAAGATCAACAGAGATCAGGGTGAAATCCTGGAAGTTTATTGGAAAGAATGTAAGACATTTCAAGGAATTACTCAGGGCTCTAGAACCCCAAGAGGAGGAAATAGGTGGAGTTGAGCAAGAATGGCAGCACCTAAGAACAGCATGTGTTAGGACTAAAGAAAAGATATGTGGCGAAGCCAATTATGGAAATAAGGAACATAAGGAAAGCTGGTGGTGGATTGCAGAAATCCAGAAAGTCATTAAAAAAAAAAGGAGTGCAGGAAGAAGTGGGAGACAGAAAAGACTGGCCAGGCTAGGAAGGACTACTGGCCGGCTAACAAAGAAGCTAAGAAAGAAGTTGCAATAGCAAAGAATTGGGCATCAGAGGGACTCTACCAACTTCTGGAAAGTGGCTCAGCAGTGGCACAAAGAAACTATATCAGGTTGCAAGGCAAAAACAGAAAGATAAAGAAGATAGTCAGACACTCTTCATAAGGGATGCCAGCAACAACCTGTTGTTCACAGGACATCAAAAGCAGATGGAAGGAGTATTTCCAGCAGCTTCTGAATGAAGAAAACCCCACAGAAGATGTACTGCCCCAGAAACAGCCTCAGATGAGCGAAGAAGAGGAGACTACCCTAGAAGAGGCAAGAACAGCACTAAGGAAACAGAAGTCAGGGAAATCAGCAGGCTCAGATGAGGTTACAGCACATATGACAAAGATGCTGGGTGAGATAGAGGAGAAATGGCTCCTGAGGGTGCTAATAGCAGTGTGGAGAGAGAGGCATATTCCAGATGACTGGGGAATAAGCATACTCATGTCAGAGTATAAGAACAAAGGGGACATCCATAACTGTGGGTGGTACAGAGGCATCAAACTCCTATCACACTGCATGAAAGTTCTGGAGAGGGTGATTGATAAATGGATATGCAGAGTAGTAGAACATAAGATGGGAGATGAGCAGTTTGGATTCAGATCAGAATGTACTACAAGTGGCTCGATGTTTGCAATGAGACAGATACCTGAGAAGAAGTTAGAGATGAGGACAGAGTCCAACTGGGCATTCATAGACTTGGAGAACGCATATGATAAGATCCCAAGAATGCTGATCTGGGCAGTACTGTGGTGGTTTGAAGTCCCAGAAACAGTGGTAGAATTAGTGCAGGCAATGTACAAGGACCCAATGACTCAAGTACAAACAGTGTTTGGTCTCACAGAGGGGTTTCCGGTGGGAGTGGGTGTACACCAGGGTTCAGCTCTGAGACCACTGCTATTCTTGCTGGTGATGGACTACATTAGCACGCAGATCAGAGGGGACAGATCAACAAAGTTGCTGTAATCAGATGCTGTGACATTACAGGCAGACTTAGAGCAAGAACTTCAGTGAAGTATAGGAGAATGGCCTGCAAAACTTAAGGCATATGGGATGAAAGTAAGCACAGATAAAACAGTGATAATGGCAGCAAATTGGGGAAATCAGAAGAAGCTGAAAATAGAGTTAGAGATATAAGGGAAGACAGTGGGACAGCTAAACAGCTTCAAGTATCTGGGAGGGGTGGTTGAGGAGAAGGGAAGTTTGAATGAAGAGGTCAAAGCTAGAATCAGAGGGGCTGCAGCCAAATGGCATAGAGTGCCAGTTGTAGTCTATGACAGAAGAATGCCAAAGAAGCTGAAAAGTAAGGTGTATAAGATGGGTCTATATTAGAACATCGAAGTTTCAGAACTTTGAATGTTCTAATATCGACACCTACTAACCGAAAGCTGAAAATAGCAAAAATTTAGATAACCAAATTCTTTCCTAGGGAAAGAATTCGGTTGTCGTTCCTGTCGCTTTGCTATTTTCAGTTCTGCAGTGGAAAGTTACGGTCGGGTTCAGGTAAGTGTATGATTGTGTGGACGTGAGGGTTAGGGTGGGATAGGTGAGATAGGGTTAGGGCGTGGGTCAGGTAAGTGTGCAAATGTGTGGACGTGAAGGTTAGGGTGGGATAGGTGAGTTAGGGTTAGGGCGCGGGTGAGGTGTGTGTGTGATAGTGGTGGACCTTAGGGTTAGGGCTTGGGTTAAGGTAAGTGGGTAGATAGTGGTGTATTTACAGTTTAGTGCAGGTTTAGATGTAAGATTTTAGGTGTATGTGTGTGGATTGCTGTTTGTTTGTGTTGTGTGTATGTGTTTTGGATCAGCAATTTTTTTCCCTAGTAAAAAATTCGCTGTTCTCAATTTTCGGTCTTTTCAGTTTTCGGATAGTAGGTGTCGATATTAGAACATTTGAAGTTCTGAAACTTCGATGTTCTAATATAGACCCTATAAGACAGTGGTGCGACCAGTACTACTGTATGGTACAGAAACCTGGGCAGTAAAGGCAGAACAGTTGAAGAAGCTAGAGGTGATGGAAATAAAGTCCCTGAGAAGGGTGGTAGAATGCACACTGTGGGACAGATGAAGAAATGAGGACATAAGAGCAGAAGCCAAAGTAGCTCCAATTGCAGAAAAGATCAAAGAGAACAGAGTACGGTGATTTGGACACATGCAGAAAAGCAGAAGACAATCTGGTGAGAAAGATTTGGGCAAGGAACCAGCAGGACTAATTCGAGACATTTGAATGACAAGTAAAAGGAAGATCGCAATTTGGATTACAATGAAGGGAGTAATTTATCTTTGAGGCTTATTGGGGAGCCGAATCTGCAAGTTTGGCTTGCAGCACCTTTGAATTTTAAAGAACAAGCATCTAATACACCAATGGATCCACCGGCCGGAGGTAACTCCAGGAAAGATAATCTAACAGCACTGGACAATAAACTGTTGAAATACAAAAAATTATATCTCGAAACAGAATTCTTTAATGAATGTATTCACTTAAAAATAATCCTTAAGGGATTTAGAATTTGTCAGTATCCGACAGGACTGACACCAGACTCAGACTTTCATAAAGAATGTATAAATCTTTTTAACCAGCAAGGACTTGATTTATTAGCATTAATGATCAAACACTACCATAAGATGACTAAAGATATAGCCCATGATGTACAAATACTTGATGAGTCAATAAGAAATCATGTTGACTTTTGCAGGTATAAATTCGAATATCTGCAAATTTTTCAGAGCATAGATCAACACCTAAATAAACTGAAGGTGACCAAGATAAAAAAGTTGAACCGGGACCACCTTCAATATGGGAACGGCACCGCCTATCCTCGCCCATCATCAGCGGAAGTGTGGAATGCACAAAACCACACCCACCCTACAAATATGCAAGACACAGAGGGAGGAAATGACACAGCAATCACCTCTAATGACCCGAGTGATGTCAGGACAAACGAGGAAGTATGAGGTGAATACAGGATGGGGCAATAACGAAATTCAGAGAAGCGACCGGATTCATAATCAACATCAGGAGCAAGCTAATAACAACAATTAGAATTGGAATCAACATGATAATGTTGATTATTACCAGAGCAGACAACATAATAATGAACAAAAGTCAAATAATTCAAACGGGGAGAAGCAGGATTTTACCAGAGGCAAGTAGCAGACAAGAACAACCACAGGAAAGCCCACAACAAGAGGTGGAGGTAAATTCCTCACAGTATCTCCTCACAGTACCTTCTAGATGAACAGAAATGTGTTCTAGTTAAGAATGTGGAAGGGGACATCACAATTTATAAATATTCTTCCTTTGAAGTTCCCATAGAACTTGTTGAACTCCTTGCTAAAGGACTGACGTTCATCCCTGACCAGAGCATGGACTTGGCTAAAACAGTATTGAACTTAAAGTTTTTGTGAGAAAACTTAATCTAAATTTAATCATGTGTAATAGTAATGCCTTAGATGTAATACACTATGCTATATCTAGTATGTATAACCCCCGTTTAGATCATATGTTAGATATTTTTGAGAAAGTATGCAAATTAGATTTTAGAAGTATAACTGGCAAAGACGGGCACCATAAAAATAATGAGCAAAGAGGAATGGGAAATACTAAATGTATTGAAAACAGCCCAAGTAAGAGTAATGAAGCCTGATAAAGGAGGTGGTTTAGTCTTTGTGGACATTAACGACTATGAAATTAGAGTAGAGAAAATACTACAAATGGAAACTTATGAGGAAGTATCACTAAACCAATTTAACTTAGCAAACCTGCATATCAGAATATACATTAATGACTTATTTATTGAGGCTAAGATAGATTTAGACCTTTGTAATTACATGAACATTCTAGCACCTTACACACCAGTAATTTTTGGAGTTCCAAAAATCCATAAAGATTTGAATGACCCCTCACTTAGACCAACAGTGGATGGAAGAAATTCCATAACATACACATGCTCCAAAGTAGTAGATAACATCTTGAAAAAATATGTAATTAACGAAACTCAAATATGTAAGGATTCATGGTCCTTCTTAGAGAAAATAAATTCATTAGAGTTTAACAATGACTATAATTTCCTGACAGTTGACGTCAAAGATCTCTATACATCTATACCCCATACCTTAGGCATAGACTGGGTATCCATCATGATAAATAAAAAGGGTGCTCCAACAACTGAAATACATCTAGTGGAAGAGTTACTTGAAATTATCCTCAGTAATAATTTAATTTGTTTCAAATAGAAATACTACTTACAAAAGACAGGAGTGGCAATGGGGTTTCTGTGCAGAGCCAACTTTGCCAATATGGTAATGGTATATTGGAAGCAAGAATTTATATTTAATAAGGTAGGTATAGCTGATTCTATATTTTTTAAGAGATACCTGGATGAAATTTTTATGATCATAAAGGGTGATAGCCAGGTGGTGACAACACTGGTCGATTATTTCAACAGCATGACTAATTTCCTAAAGTTTACCTTTTCCTACCATGACTACGAGATCCCATATTTAGACGTTAAGTTGAATAAAAATGAACAGAAGGGTTACACAGCTAGAATTAATCACAAAAAAGCGTATTCCAAAACCTTTCTGCATTTTTCAAGTGCTCACCCTTACCACCAAAAACGAGCTGTTGTGAAGGGTCAACTAGTAAGGGCAGCCAGAATGGTATCTAGTAACCTTGATTTTGAAAATGAATGTGAAAACTCAAGGGGGGGTGTTCACTAAATGAGCATACCTAAGTAACCTGTTGGATGAATTAATAGAAGAGATTAAAAGAAAAAGAAGGAACAGGCTTTATAGGCCCATTTTAGAAGATGAATACACACATGAGGAGCAGTTAACTGAACCAGAAGAGAGAATAGTAAATATTAATATTAATACCAGTTTTAAAACAGGGTTTGTGATTACTTACCATCAGGCAGCTTACAAAGTGAGAAATATTATATATAAGAATTGGAATTTCATCTCAGTTGAAAAGGACTTGGTTGGTAAAATAGGAACAAGTCCGAAGATTATTTACAGGAGGGGCATAAATTTGAAAAATATTTTGGAGAAAGAAAAAATTAAATTGTATAGAAATCCAGGTACTTTTAAATGTGGCAGTTGCCCCTATTGTAAATATATAGAAGAAGGGCATTATGTAGAAGTCAGGGGCATGAAACTGAAGAACAATAATAGATGCAATTGTCAATCTAAAATGGTTGTGTACCTGGCTAGACATCAATAATGCCCTTCATTCTATATAGGAAAAGCAGAATGAAAATTACGTGAAAGGATTTATGAACACCTATATAGTATTTCCAGGAATAAGGGTGAAAATGCCCTAGCCAAACATGTCAATCTGAACCCAGGGCATGCTTTTAAATTTTGGATAATACAGCAGATGCGGCTTAACCCAAGAGGTGGTCCAATGACAGTAATGTTGGAATTATCTGAATCGTTGAGGCAAATACGCCTGGATACATATATACTACCAAGTTTAAATGACGTGTTCTATCCACAGCATCTTAAATTTGAAACATTTAAAAAGATAATAGTTATGAGTAGTTGAATAGGAATATAGATTTTCATATTCATGTTTTTACTCTTGTTTAACATTTATTTGTTTTTTAAAAAAGTTTTAGTATATGCTTTTTTAGGGTATTTTAAATTCTTGATTGGTCTTTTGATTACATGACTAGTAAGGGAGGGTATTTTAAGTACCATTTTCTTTAGTAGCAGTGTATCTGAAGAAGTTCATGTATAGAATTAGACGAACAGCGCTTTATACAAATACATTTATTTTGATTTAAAGTTACATCTGGAGTCCGGTCTACCTGCCTGCCTGGAACTTATTTGTATTTTGTTCAAAGACTTGGGACAGACAGGAAGAAGGTAAGAGGAAGCGAGGATGTCCAGCAAAGAGTTGGATTGATTGTGTGAAAGAAGATCTGCGACAGTCAGGCATGAGTGTTGAAGAAGACAGGAGTGTGGCACAATACCCTGACCCCATGTAGAACAAAATGGGAAAAAGGGGCCTGATGATGATGATGATGATGATGATTTTGACCAGTGCAAAGACTTTTATTATATGGAGAATAAAGGTAGTAAAATATACAAAAGAAAGATTAAGAAAAGAAAAAGGGGCCTTGAACAATATGCAGATAAAAATGCTTATCCATTAAAGATGTCTTTTGATAAGAACGTTTACAATAGAGAAGTTATTTATGATGTTAAAGAACCCAAACAGGGGGGTGTACAGAAATATTTTTTTTCAGAAATGGAATACACAGAGACCCAGGAGGTTTCAGGTGAAATATTTAGATTCGGGTCAAGCGAATTTTGTATCCCACCAGAATTATGACTTGAAGCAGAACAGACCTAGAGCGTTCAGGTAGTGAATACTAACAAATCTGTACACACATTCAAGAACTTTCATATTTATAATTATACTAATAATCAGATTACTGAAGAACATTTTTCCATTTTTTTCTAAAGGTTTGAAATTTGTCCTCTCAAGAAATTTTAACTTAGTAGATGTAATTCTTGAAACCAAAAGTTGAACCTAGCCCTTTTTTATAAAAACAAGGGACCAATTAACTACTCACATTTGTCCAGGAACATTAATGATCCAAAGGAAATAGCACTTTTACCCACCCCAATGAACCCTGCATTAACAATGTTATTTATTTATTTATTTAACATTTATTTACTGGGAAAGTCTGACTTGGAACGATCGGAGGCCTGGGGAGAAAAGCTCCAGACACATCTCTTTGTGATATGGAAGGAAACAAGAGCATCTGGAGGAAACCCACATGAACACAGGGAGGACATGCAGACTCTGCACAGAAGGAACCCCAGCCAAGAATCGAACTGGAGAACCTCTTGCTGTGAGGTGACAGCACTTACCATTGCACCACTGCATTAGAAAAAGTTATTGTAGATGATATTTATAATTTACAAGTTGATGTTAATAAAAGGATTTTTTTCAATAATTTAACTAAAGATGAAAGAATATTGTTTGAGAAATTATGGAATGATCCAGCAATCCATATTATGAAGCCAGATAAGGGAGGGGGGTTAGCACTTTGCTAGAGGGTATAATAAAAGTGACCTTAGTAAATTAGCAGATGAAATTTATAGTAAAAGATATGCGAGAGACCCCTTATACTAAATGTACCATTTAGAAATAATGTAATAGTTGTGGGGAGAACAACATTATAGGGTAACTTGTAATTTGGAAACGTCAGTTGATAGTAAAGAAATTAGGACAATTATAGAAAATAACTGGAAGATATTAGAAGGTAATAAAGACTTGTTTGAGGAAGTAGGTAGTAAACCCAGTTTTGTTTATATTAATAATTATAATCTGAAAAAATGTTTAAAAGGGATTAGACCAAGTATATACCAAATTCTCTGTATACCCAGAAAAAACAAGGGATATACAAATGTGGATCCTGCAGGTATTGCAGATATATATTAGAAGGGCCATTTATTAATATACTAAGTTATCCGAGTACTATAAAAGTTCCAGGGCATGCCACCTGTAAAACAAGAGGGGTGGTATATGTCTGTTTATGCAGTGGGTGTTCTTCCTTTTTTGGGGGAATGACTACTAGATCATTGTATGAAAGAGTGAGAGAGCATTATTATAATATCATATATAGAGATCAATAAAGCACCTTATACAGGCACACAGCTGAATGCGAGATATATAAAAAAAATATTTTTTCAGTCCTAGAAATAGTTAAGCTAGATGCAAGGGGAGGTGATTTACAGTTTTTTTAGAACAGAGAGAAACCTGGTGGCAGGTACAACTTCAGGGAGATAAAACACCAGGACTGAATGAAGTTAATAATATCAAATGTTTTCTGAAATATAGAAAATTATTTGTAAATAAATAATGTTTTTTAAGGTTTTATGATGTTGTATTTCAAATTTCACTGAGGCACTTTAAATAGAAATTGGTTGATGGTGTGATGTAATAAAGTACTAATGAGCAAGTCTGTATATAATTTCCTTAAAGTAAATTTTCCAGTGACAGCCATAATTTTTGGAATACATAAAATGCATAAAGATTTGGTTAATCCATCTTTTAGGCCAATTGTTGTTGGTCACAATATGAAGACTTATCCTATAGGAATAGTTATAGACAAGTGGTTGAAACCAATTTCTAAATATTGAAGAAACCAAAAGGAGCAACTAGGCTGATGCAGAGTCACAAGTATAAATGAAAAGCAAAATCCTCAGGTTAAAATCCAAATGAAAGGCAAAATCCTCAGGTTAAAATCCAACTTTAATTCCACTGCAGGTCAGATAAGCGCTTTCACTCATTCATTTGAGCTTCATCAGATCATGTAACAAAGACCTTCAAGTACATAGGCTACATTTATACAGTTAAAACATCTCCTATTGGCCTATCAAGAGCTGCTTCTTGTTTACATATTCATGAGTTAATCTAAGCTTAAAAATATATGCACATATAAACATGCTGAGATGTATAAAATGACAAAGTAAATATAAAAAACATATAAAAACTCTCCATGAACACTCAAGATGCTCTAATAAATATGTATATATAGATATATATGTCAAAAGAAATATATTTAAGGGGTAAAAACATATATGTTCCATCATTTATTATAAAATCTACAAACATTCCTCCGTTTGTTTAACATAGGTTTAATGGAAGCTCTCTCATTGAGACCTAAACCCCTATCTGCTCTCAATCTAACTATCCACATACTCTCCTTGCTCTCAGTATGGTTCCTGATGTCACCTCCTCGTATACTGGGTTTAATATTCTCAAGAGCTCTAAATAAGAAATAATGTTCAGGACCTGCTTGGGCTACGTGCTTAGCTAAGGCATTGTGAGGTGAAGCCTTCCTAATGTGGTAAAGATGTTCTCTTATCCTGTCTTTAAAACGACGATTGGTTTTGCCAACATAAAATGCATCACATATTTGGCACACTGCCAAATAAACTATATGAGTAGTATCACAAGTAGCTACAGCACATATGTTAAAGTTAGTGTGCATGTCAGGATGTTCAAAAAATGGACTAGGGTCAAGAGAATTACAATAATTACAGCGTCCACATGGTTTTGTGTGTTCAAGAGGCATTGACCATTTGTCCCTTTTTGAATAGCATAGCATTCTCCTTAAATTTAATTCATTCCTATATAAAAAAGATGGTTTAGTCCCCACAAGTTACCGATGGTGTCATCAGTACAGAGAATAGGCCAGTGTTTCGTAATAATATTCTTGATTGCTGGACAATCAGTACTATATGGTAAAGAAACCCTTACATGAGTTGGTCTATCATCTCTACCATTGTCTATTGTAATGGATCCACCAGTAATAACTGGTCCAAAATAAGGGGCTGCTCTATTCAGTCTAAGTTTATTGACATCTAAGAGGTTGGACTCAATCTCTTGTGAGCTATAGCCCCGTTCTTCTAGCCTTATCTTGAGGTCACTCACATCCATTAGGAAGCCTTCATCTATGGCATTTAACCTAGAGGTTCTCATACCCTGGCCTCTAATGATATTCTTAAAAATATGCTGTGGGTGCATACTATCACGCTGTAATAGAGTATTAAAATAGCAAGGTTTCCTATAGACACCTGTATTAATCAAACCACATGCTAACTTTTCTATATACAAGTCTAGAAATTCTATCTTCTCTCTAGAGTGATTCATACTGAAGGTTAAATAGCCAATGAGGTTGTTCAATGTAGTATGGAACACAAACAAATCATCAACACTGCCTCTCCATAAAACAAAAACATCATCCACGAAACGTCTATAAAAGTTACATGTTGTTTAAACATTTCTAAATTAAAGAGACTCTCAAATTCCCAAAATGCCAAAAACATGTTTGCATAGCTGTTGGCACAAGGTGTGCCCATGGCTACGCCACCTCGCTGTTGGTAAAACTTGTTGTCATAGGTGAAAAGATTGTTATTCAAAATGAGTTCAAGGAAATGTACAATGAGGTCTACTTTAACTGATGTATATTCGCTATGTAAGAGTAGATACTCAGTGATATAAATCAGGCCTATGTTATTTGGTAACACAGTAAACAAGGACTTGATGTCAAACGTTACAAAAATCAAGTTATCAACGTCACAAATGCCACCTAAACAGTCATACAAATCTGTTAAAAACTGTTTGGAATCTTTCAGTACAACTTTGTTCTTATTCAATATAGGTCGCAAATGTTTCTCAACATAGACAGAAAGATTTTCAGTGATCCAACCCTGACCAGACACTATGGGTCTCATTGGTGGGTCAATGGAGTCTTTGTGAATCTTAGGTAACCCATGTATTGTTTGTATTTTTACCCTGCATACAGCCATTTTTGGCTATTTTTATTTGTTACTGTGCCTTTGCACAATTTTTTCTGTTATGCAGAGTCAGAGTGAAACTGTAGATATTGAGCTAGACTACGAGCCCCGAGGTGTAGACCTGGGCTCAGTCGCTCATCTACAGAAGAGGTTTGAACAGAATCTTGTCTGTTCAACAGTCACTTCCTGTGCAGTGTTGATGATTTGTTTGTGTTCCATACTACATTGAACAACCTCACTGGCTATTTAACCTTCAGTATGAATCACTCTAGAGAGAAGATAGAATTTCTAGACTTGTATATAGAAAAGTTAGCATGTGGTTTGATTAATACAGGTGTCTATAGGAAACCTTGCTATTTTAATACTCTATTACAGCGTGATAGTATGCACCCACAGCATATTTTTAAGAATATCATTAGAGGCCAGGGGATGAGAACCTCTAGGCTAAATGCCACAGATGAAGGCTTCCTAATGGAAGTGAGTGACCTCAAGATAAGGCTAGAAGAACGGGGCTATAGCTCACAAGAGATTGAGTCCAACCTCTTAGATGTCAATAAACTTAGACTGAATAGAGCAGCCCCTTATTTTGGACCAGTTATTACTGGTGGATCCATTACAATAGACAATGGTAGAGATGATAGACCAACTCATGTAAGGGTTTCTTTACCATATAGTACTGATTGTCCAGCAATCAAGAATATTATTACGAAACACTGGCCTATTCTCTGTACTGATGACACCATCGGTAAACTTGTGGGGACTAAACCATCTTTTTTATATAGGAATAAATTAAATTTAAGGAGAATGCTATGCTATTCAAAAAGGGACAAATGGTCAATGCCTCTTGAACACACAAAACCATGTGGACGCTGTAATTATTGTAATTCTCTTGACCCTAGTCCATTTTTTGAACATCCTGACATGCACACTAACTTTAACATACGTGCTGTAGCTACTTGTGATACTACTCATATAGTTTATTTGGCAGTGTGCCAAATATGTGATGCATTTTATGTTGGCAAAACCAATCATCGTTTTAAAGACAGGATAAGAGAACATCTTTACCACATTAGGAAGGCTTCATCTCACAATGCCTTAGCTAAGCACGTAGCCCAAGCAGGTCCTGAACATTATTTCTTATTTAGAGCTCTTGAGAATATTAAACCCAGTATACGAGGAGGTGACATCAGGAACCATACTGAGAGCAAGGAGAGTATGTGGATAGTTAGATTGAGGGCAGATAGGGGTTTAGGTCTCAATGAGAGAGCATCCATTAAACCTATGTTAAACAAACGGAGGAATGTTTGTAGATTTTATAATAAATGATGGAACATATATGTTTTTACCCCTTAAATATATTTCTTTTGACATATATATCTATATATACATATTTATTAGAGCATCTTGAGTGTTCATGGAGAGTTTTTATATGTTTTTTATATTTACTTTGTCATTTTATACATCTCAGCATGTTTATATGTGCATATATTTTTAAGCTTAGATTAACTCATGAATATGTAAACAAGAAGCAGCTCTTGATAGGCCAATAGGAGATGTTTTAACTGTATAAATGTAGCCTATGTACTTGAAGGTCTTTGTTACATGATTTGATGAAGCTCAAATGAATGAGTGAAAGCGCTTATCTGACCTGCAGTGGAATTAAAGTTGGATTTTAACCTGAGGATTTTGCCTTTCATTTGGATTTTAACCTGAGGATTTTGCTTTTCATTTATACTTGTGACTCTGCATCAGCCTAGTTGCTCCTTTTGGTTTCTTCAATATTATTTAAGTTTTTCTGGAACACTGGGCGTTTATCCTGTTTGTCAATGAGTGGTTTGTTCCCAATTTCTAAATATGTTGATCACCTTATTGTTGATTCCTGGGACTTTTTGGGTAGAATAAAAATGATTTGTGGACTAAGGACATACTTTTTCTTACTATAAATGTAGTAGATTTATTTTCTTTAATTCCTAAGGAACAAGGTATGGACTTCTTTTATAGTAGTATGGTATGGGTGGGTTTCTTAGATACTGATAAAATTAATTTAATTAATGAGTTTATGAGTTTGATTTTAGATAATTTTATTTACTTTGAAAGGGAGTATTTTAAAAAAATAAAAGGAGTAGCTATGGGAGCATCATCTGCTCCCATTTATGCACATTTAGTTTTATTAGAATGGAAAAGCAATGTTATTTTAGAAAGTTGGTGTTGTCTTTCGGCTTTTCCTGGTTAGGGGTCGCCACAGCGGAACTCCGGTCTGCTAATGATTGGCAGTAGATTTTCACGAACGCCGAGGTGCCAGCTCGATGTTCAACCTTCAATGAAGGCACGTCCATTTACGCATGTCTTTCGAACGCCCACCCAACCATGGGGAGGACATGCAGACTCCACACAGAAGGCACTCCCCGAATCAAACAGGAAAACCCCTTGATGTGAGGCAACAACGCTACTGCTGCACCACCGCGGATCAATGTTATTTTAGAAAGTAATTTTAAAAATGTTATAAAATTATATGTTAGATTCCTTGATGATATATGTATTTTGTGGAAAGGGTCTGAGCAAGAAATTAATAATTTTATAATGTATATAAATAGTTCATCAGAATTTTTAAAGTTTACTTATGACTACAGTTCAGAAAAGATTAATTACTTAGACAGTACAATTTTCAATACTGGCAAAAGTTTTAAGTCTAGAATATACAGGAAGCCTACATTTAACAATTCCTACTTAGAGTTTACCAGCTGCCACTGACTTAGTCAGAAAACTAGCATTCTTAAAGGCCAATTGATTAGGGCAGCCAGGATTACTCTGAATATGAAGATGTAAAAATAGACTTAGGAGTTATAGCAAATATTTTTTATTCAGGGGTTATCCCAAAGCTATGGTTAATGATAGAATCTGTATTGTCACAATGGGGGATTAAATATAATTATATATATTTAGAATACGGATCTCAGGCTAAAAAGGTTAAAACATTTTTTTAATAAATGGGATCATCTCAAGAGCAATCCTGATATTTATGAAACTCTTGGTCCTTCTCCTTCTTTTGTTTTTAAGACTGTATAGAATCTTAAGCAGTCCTTTGAAAGTGATATAAAGTATAAGTCAACTGAAATAACTTTTAAAACAAAGACCTTTAAGTGTGGTCCGCTGCAATTGTTTAGTGTTATTTGGTTGAATTTTATCACATTGCCATGCTTGCCTTAGATTATCACTGGAGAATAAAGAATTTTAGAAAAACAGTTATCTAATGACCATTTAAATGTTGAAAAATCATTTACCGTCTAGGTAATGAATTCTACATCCTTCCTCCTTTAATAAGAAAGAAAGATTTGTTTAACTTTGAATTTGAAACAGGAATTCTTACATCTAAATTGTTATTCCTTGTACCAATACCATGATCAGAAAAAGTCAATATCTAATGTGGCAGCCAATAATTTGTCCTTAATGCATCTATATATCATAAAAATGTCTCTTCGAAAAAATGAAAAGACAAGGAATACAAAGATAAATATACCAGTCTTTATAGGATACATTTTAACAGCCGTCTATCTTTCTGGTAAAGGTTTTCTGAATACATTCTAACTTCTTCATTTCCAAAATAGGTAATGCACATAAAGGCCCCTTATACTCAGTAATAGGTTGTTAAGTAGATCTTTAATAGCACCAACTATGTCTGCTTGGGAGACACTGCAGGGCATTCCAGATGAAACTATAACATTCCCTAATAATGTCTGTCACACTAACGTCAAACTTAAGATTTGTATCTTCCATGATGCCTTGATCTCACACTACTGCAGAAGAAACACAAATCTGATCTTCCAGGGAATTAGGATACTGATTATTGATTATTATTATTATTATTATTATTATTATTATGCCCAAAATGTAAAATGGTACATTTACCATTGTTAAATCTCATACCTTTGGCTGTTTCCATTCATATAGGTTATCAAAGTAAGACTGCAACAGATACTAATCACTGGTATTAATTACTGTCCACCCTTTCTTAATATTGTTTGTGAACTTATTTGACTATACATAGTTAGATTTTGGACATTCTAACATCATTAGAACAAATAAGAATACCCCAAGACTGAACCCTGAGGCACATTCCTGACAATCAATCTATGCTTCAAGTAGGAATTTTTCATTGTCACTCTGTAGATTCTACCCATGTAGATACCCATTTAGCTACATAGCCAGAGTTATCAGTTCTCATTATAGTCCTTATAACTGTTTAATGGGGGTGGGGGGTGGTGGTGGTGTCAAAAGCCTTAGCCAGATCTAAAAATACAACATAAGCAGTTAGTGAGTTACCCAAAAGAGCTAATTATCTGCTCATAAAAATGTATCAGATTAGTGGTATATGATCTCCCTGAAAGGAATCCATGTTGATATATATCAGAGCTAAAGTTCACAACTTGCTTACAGGAAAGGCAGAGTCCTCTCAAAGTAATTACCCAATATGCAAGTCAAACTAATATGTTGATAGTTCTCTGCTATATATCTTGGTTCACTTTTCAAAATGAGAACTATTATAGCTTCCTCCCACAATTTAGGAACAAATGCTAAATTGAAAGATTTTTGAAACAAATAAGTTAAACATAGAATCAATGTTTTGTATATTCTTTTTACGAAATATCCATTAAGACCATCATGTCCTGTTACTGAATTTTTATTTATTTTAGGTAAGTCTTGCTTTACTATTTCCTCATTCATATCAGGAAAATTACCTCTTACTATCATAGGTAAGCCATTTCCCATGATCCCTCGGGAGTAATTTTCTAAACAAACCATGTGCCAACAATTTCAATAATACAGTTTAGAGAGTGATAGTTTGAGACCCATTTTCAATGCTATATTGTAAGAATAATCTAGACTATAGTCTTACATGTTTAAATAAACTTTTGTTAAAATCCTTTGGATAAGCTGTTAAATATACTTCATAATTAGATCTTGCACTTTTAATGGTTATGAGGTACATTTTTTCTGAATTTGTTGTAATTATTCCTATTTGAAACCAAAGGAGAATTTTATATCTTCTCCACAAACTTAGATTTTTCCGTCTTAGTTTAGATAACTTAAAACTCACCATGGATCTCTATTACCCATACAGGGTGTTTTCACTCCAACTGGGACAGGATAGTCTATCAATTTATTAACAAAATTGTAAAAAAAATCCTAGTTCTCACTTATATCTTTATTTTCAAAACTAGCATACCCGTTCCAAGTTTCAATAGCCTCCTTGATCGAATCAAAGTCCAATTGATATATTCTTTTTCATAATGCCTAATGAACTTAGGACATGTGAAAACAACCTTAAAGTTCACATATAAGTGATTGGAGCTCCCAACTCAGGACTTATATTATAACCATACAGATTTTGTCTCTTAGAGATCCAACCAGCATCCAATAAGTTGGTTCCTTTAATTACTTCATTTACTATTTGAGTATAACCATTTGTCAAACATTCAGTTTTCAAATAGTTTAATGCTTTTGATGCTGTGGCAGGAGCTACTCAGTCGACATTAGGAGCATTAGGATCCCCAGCAATTAAATCCATCTTATCAAGAAAACTTACCACAGTAAGTTGGTCATCCATCTCCTTTGAAATACTAGGAGATCAGTAAAATATTATTATACTCATTTTAGTTTCACTGATATTAATATTCACTATGAGTAATTTGGAAACCATGTTATTACATTTTGTGACAGCACTTACTAGTTACATAGATAAGCACCCCACCTCCTCTCCTATCACTTCTAAAATTCTGATGTCACGAGAAACCTGGTATTATTATTGGTTTGTTACTGCAAGTGAACCACATTTCTGTAATGAAAAACACATCAGTCCTATTGTCAACTGTAAAGGCCTCTAAATTTTCTAATTTATTATTTACATTGTAAATATGTAAATGCAGACATTTCAAGCTTGCCTTATTGTTATCGGATACAATCAATGACTTGACTCTAAAAACATTCTAATTAATTTAGTCAACTGAGTACAAATTATTCTGTAGTATAAATTACTTAAGTGCAACTTGTCCTTACTAAAAGACAATTTTTTCATCAAGCAATTCCCAAAGATGGATTACTTGAACAGAATTATGTTAAGATTTGTACCTTATCCAATTTATGAAAGACATTGCTTGTCGTCTAATCTTACCCTGAAAACATAGAACTGGAAGAAGATCATTGAAAATCACCTTAAATTTAAAATGTCTACTCAAATCAGTAATGTTATTTACAGCTACTTGGAATCCATCATCATTAGTTCTTCCTACATTGTTACAGTCACACACAAAATGGCAAGGTTATATCTCATTCCTTTTGTAAATAGACATTGAATACTATCTTTTATATTTGACATATTGCTACCACATAAAGATATAACAGTAACATGTCCTCTATTTATTCTCAAAATAATGTTTCTTACACTTCTTAATAATGAGTCCAAAATTATTAACATATTATTGTGAACATTGATGTTATAGTTAGCTATATTATCATTAGACTCATAAACAAAACAACAGGATCATTGTTTACTATTAGTGTAGATTGTATTTTCACCTATAGTCATAGGACAACACTTCTTCAGAGACTGAGTACAGACAGGGATCATCAATTGAACATTCTGCTATCTTACTCCATAAACATTTGTTTGTTGGCACAGAACCATATTTTGCTAAACACATCACCTGAATCACCTCTACCCTGATTTATTGTCAAATTAGCCACAGGGAAAGATTTGTCTGCTTTGTGTAACATAACATCATTCAATACATTCTCTCCCAACTGAGTATCTCTTTCATTCTCAAAATTTGCCAAATTAATTGATAATTCACCAAGCCTACTATGTTTACCCAAGTCCCCTCTTACCTTATTAGCAAACATAACCAATATTAGAATATGGTCATCTTTTTGCGTTAACTCACAAATTTGGTTTAAAGCAATCCGAACTGCTTAGTTAATTAAAGTTTTAATCTTTGGGAAAGGGCAGATTTAAATGCTATCAGATGCACCTCTTTTATGATAGCATTTTTTACATTATTTATTGTTTTCCTTAAAATTTTCTTTAGCAGTTCCACACATAAATTATCTTTGCATTTAACTAAATATCCCTTTATTAATAAATCATTTAAACAAAGTTCATTCATGGTTTCCATTACCAAAAAAGACAGATTATCACTTATTAAATACTCTACCCTGCTCAGCCCCATACAGCCCAACATGGCCAAAATGTCATGATGAGAAAACACATTGTTACATCTTCGCATTGACACAAGATGCATCCACTCATAGGTCAGACTATTTATAGTAACACACACTCAAAAACAAGTGAACACACCCCCCTGACTAGCTGCAGCTTCAATACTTGCCTCTTACCAAATAGTTGTTTCAAAAACAGTTGAAGAACAGCCCCCAGTTATCTCTTATGTCCTTAAAATGGCATTCAAGAGGAGAGAAGAGATGATAAAAAAGCAGTCCAGGAAACAAGTGCATCTCTAACAATGCCCTTCTGGTAAGCATTCACATCAGCTAGTGGGGCAGACTATTTATAGTAACACAGTCAAAAGCAGGTGAACCCTCCTGATAACCTGCAGCTTCAGTATTTGCTGCTTACCAAATAGTTGTTTCAAAAATAATAGAAAAACAGTCTCCAGTTATCTCTTGTGTCCTTAAATGGATACTCAAGAGAAAAGATAATAAAACAGCACTCCAGGAAACAAATGCAGCTGTAAATATGCCTTTCTAACAAACACTCATGTCTGCTGGTGGGGCAGACTATTTATAGTTACACACACTCAAAAACAAGTGAAGCCTCCCTCCAACTAACTGCAGCTTCAATACATGCTGCTTACCAAATAGTTGTTTCAAAGCAGTTGAAGAACAGTCCCCATTTACCTCTTGCATTTTCAAAACGACATTCAAGAGAAAAGATAATAAAACAGTAGTCCAGGAACAAATGCAGCTTTAGCAGTGCCCTTTTAGCAAGCATATGTTTGTGTGTATGTGAGACAGGTTTCGGTAAAGAGATAGATTCAGTGTTGTGCTTGTTCTCTATTCTGTCTGTTCTCTGTCCTTTTGTGTTCTGTAGTAGTACTGTTAGGGGAAGCGTTTCTAGTAAAGTAATGTGCAGGAGGTGTCTATTTTTAGTGATCAAATGGCATGTTTGCCGAACGACCATTCAACAAACACATAACAGTGAAAGTGACATTTATTGAACAGCCATATGATCATACAAAATATCCTCAAATGATCATAGTTGGCCAACATACAGGAAATGGCTCGAACTATGTACTTAAGAGTAAAGTACTGATAAGGAAATCTGCCCTTTTCACACTGTAGTGAGATCTCAGAGATGGTATATATAATTAGTGTGGGGTGTGGTGGGTGCAGCCCCACACATAAGGAGGGTCCAGTGTTCACTGAATCCTCCTCATGTGTGAGCCTGCACCCCCCCACACACCCCGCTAATTATAAATACCAGTACTGAGATTGCACCACAGTGGGGAAAGGGCAGATTTCCTTATTATTACATCACTGTTAAGTATGTAGTTCGAGCTGTTTCTTGTATGTTAGTCAACTATGATCATTCGTGGATGTTTCGTATGATTATATGGCCTTTCACTTAATGACACATTTGCTGATATGTGTTCATTGAATAGCCATTTGGCGTAAGTGGCATTTGATGGCTAAACATAGACTCTGTGTAAAGTTGGGGTTATGGGTAAGGGTAGGGTTACAGTTAGCACACATGAGTATGGTGGTGCAAGCAGACAGACATATTCAAGACCCACTCTGAACTAAAACTGACAAATGAAACAAACTCATCTGTACTACTCCAACTTGTAGATGTAAATATACAAGTGAATTGATGTAAACAAACTGAAATAGAGTTGGAGTCAATTACCATACCAATGAAATGTTTGATCTCCAGTTAACCAAGGCCCATGGCTTTCACTGTTTAGTCAGCTAAATGTTGGGGAGGGGGCAAGGTGTTCTGCTATACCATCACATTCCTATTGTTTCTGCCGAAATGGAAGTTACAGAAAGTAGTAAACAACTGTTGCAAAAAGTAGTATAATAAAAAATAAATATATATCATGTTTGCATTGTATTCTAATTTGTTCCAAAGACAGCTGAGATTGCCAATAACCAATGACAAAAGTAAAACTTTTTAAAATGCAAATTAAGAGGAAACATTTCTTAAAATAGGAAAGTGCACGGTATTGTTTCAGGGCTTGTTAAATAACATAACTTAGCCAAGCGTGGACTAACAGGAGCAAAACACCAAAAATAAACTAATAAACAACATGCGCCTTTATCTCCATTCCTATTTAAATATATTTATATGCATCATCTCTAATTAATGTCAGATTGAAATCTTCAATAAATTGTTAGTAAGCACACTTCCTATTACAGTGAATTTTAGTGCATATTTATGCACAATGAGGCAATAAAATGTATGAATCACATTTCCAATGTATACAGAAGAACAGTAAATGAAACCTGACAAGTATGCTCCAGTGTTGGTGTGCAGAAACATTCTGTTGCAATAGTCACTGAATCAGGGTTTTCTCTTTTATGAATTGTTGCAATGTCTGTGCCACATACAATATGCATTGTACACAAGTCATACAGGTGACTGTGTCAAAGCTGTGAATTCCTTAAAACATTCTTAGGTAAAAAAGTGTCTGAATTTAGTTGTGAAAACAAAACCTACAAGCTGAGTGAGCTTAACTAATAAAGTCCAAACAAGAACTGCAAAAAGTCTCAGTTAAGAAAGCAGAACAATTCCTTACCACCCTACCCACCCATAACAGCACTAGCACTGATGCTATCTTTCCATGGCTTAATGCCACAATATCTGACATACCTTCAGTCTGCCTCAAACACAGCAACACTTCTTCACCCTCACAAATGAAATTAGTTTAGTAATCCCTTTCCCCAAAGAAAAACCCCAGCATGCCTATCCAGCTTCCCATCTATCTCTCTCCGTTCACATTTTGGCAGAATGCTAGAAAAAAGCAACGTGTGACCAAACAAATGTTTACCAGTCAAAGTATAACCTCTTCTTCAGTTATCATTATGGCTACTCAAAGGGTAGAAGCATGCTCACTCTACTTTGTTGACTAACTTTTTTCATCTGCCAAATAAAATGTTAATGGTACTGTATTCATTAATTTACAGAAGTGTCTGACTATGTCAGTCAATTCTTCTTCCTGAATTTCCTTAAATATACTAATTTTGGTTCATCTGGCATGCATCCCATTTTTAAAGAGCAATTTGTACAAAAGAACATTTACAGGTGTTTGTAAGAAACACTTCTCAGTCTTTCTTACTTAGTCTGAAGTATTTCTATAACCTGTTGTTGAACCCCTATTTCTCACTCTCTTCATAAATAATTTCACTTCCTTATGGTATACAACCAGCATCCCAGATAACAATCCTACACACAACTCTAACCTAAAATTCTCCCCCATGCCCATTGCCTCAATAAAAAACTTTTACTTAAGCTTAAACCCTGTACTCTACCCCCACACTTGCTGCAGCTAGCTGCAAACTCTATAGCTTATTTCATCAGCATACTCATTAACAGACCAATTAAAGAGTCCCTTGTCCCAGACATCTGGAAAACAGCATTCATTCTCCCCTTACACAAAGGTGGCACCAACACAGACACCACAAACTTTCGATGCATAGCTATTCTCTCACCCCTCTCTAAAATACTGGAAAAATGCATTCATGCCCAACTCCTCAACTACCTGCTTGAAAATCAAATTCTGTCACCCACTCAGCATGGTTTCAGACCAGGGCACAGCACCACTACAGCCCTCCTCTCCTTTCTTGATACAGTTAACCGGGCACTGGATTCTGGTAAAATAATCGCTTCTCTTCTCCTCGATCTCTCCAAAGCTTTTGATACCATTTCCTACACTATCCTCCTCTCTAAACTACCCACCCTCCACATTTCCCCACCTACCCTACAATGGTTCAATAGCTATGTCTCCAATAGGTAGCAATTCACCAAATGGCAACAATCTTACTCTCCCTTCCTCAGTATTTCCACAGGGGTACCCCAAGGCTCCATACTTGGTCCTGTCTTATTTAACATCTTTATTAACAACGTTCACACCACTCTCCCACAATGCTCAGTAATCCAGTATGCTATTGACACTACAATAATATGCACTGCAAATTCCAGCTCTGAACTCCAGCAGATCACCCAGAATGCCGTCACCTCTACTGAATCTTGAATGCTTAACAATCATCTTGCCCTAAATCCAAATAACAAAACTAAATTAGTCATTTTTACCCCTAAGAAAACCACTCGCCTAGATAAAAAAATTCTTCAGTATACAAACCCAAGACAATACCACTATAGAAGTTGTCCCACACACTAAATTACTAGGCATTATTATAGATGAAAACCTAAACTTTGACCTACACATAAACAGTAACATCAAAAAAAACACACCAAAAGCTCGGTATGCTGTACAGACACCAACACTTTCTTAGCCTGTCTACTAGACAAACCCTTGCAACTATATTTTTATTACCCTCTCTCCTTTATGGTGCCCCCTCATTACTAATATCCAAAATTCTACAAAATACAAACTTGATATGTGTTACAACAGAATAGACAAATTTGCCACCAAGGCCAAATTTTCATCCACCACTGTAACTCACTGAAACAATTAGGCTGGTTGGAAATCCCCCACCATCTCTCATTCACCCAGCTAACTACAGCACACAAAATAATCTACAGACACACAGACTGTCCTGCTCTCTCAACTCTACTTGCCAAATACCAACCCAGCAGGCAACTTAGATCTAAAAATCATCTACTTCTAAAAGTAGAAAAGCCCACCTTACCGGCTGGTCAACCGCTGTACTCATTCACCATTGCCAAACTATGGAACTCGCTTCCTCCTTCCATAGGAAACACGGGCAGCACCACCACCTTCAAACAAATATTGAAAAATCATCTCAACACTTGCTGGCTATGTACCTGCTCTATAACCTAACCTCTTTCTTCTCCTTATATTATAACTAAATTCATGTGCTTTTTACTACTAGTGACTGATGATACTTCCTCCATATTTATTATTTTTTTTCTTTCATCACTTGTTTATACTGGTACAATAATGCCAATTAATTTATCTCTGTTTTTACTACTCTGAATTAATTTGGCAACCAACTAAACTCCTTCTTTTATGTATATAGTCTGTATATGTTACTGTAATTAAACCAGCTAATTCCTGACTTATGTATATATTCTGTATATATTACTGTAACCACTAAGTGTAACACTGTTTCTACTTCTCTACCAATTAATATTAAATTTTTTTCTGCAGCTATGTTCTTGTCAGAGCTTTTCTTTCCAGGCCTCCACCGAAAAATTTAGGCCTAGTGGACTTTCCCGGTAAACAAATGCAATGAATAAATAAATAAATAAAACATCCTCCTCTTTATTGATGAACTTTCCTTCATGATAAACCATCCAACTTAAATTCCAAACTGATATCAATAAACTCCCACAGATATGTACAGAAAAGCAACTCATATTCTCTGCACAAATACAAAACCTATGTTCTTTGGCAGCCCTGCCTTAAAATCTATACCAAACCATACCCCATATTCCTACCCTTACACTCTCCCTCCTGACAATTACACACTTTAGACCACTTATTTAAATGACCACCCTCCTCAGCTTTGCAAAAGGTAAAATGAATAAAGCAATAAATGCAAGACTTCTGATATGGTGTAGTCATGAAAGCATCAGGGAATAATCACCCTCATAAGTCGTCATATATGTCATGCATAATAAAAAAAAAAAAAGTGCGCAATTTAATAATAAGTATGTCAGAGGTCATATTAAAAGAGTTACAGCTGCTTATTAATCATAGCCCTGATAGAAAAATAAAAAAGTATTGGACCATGCTTCCCCCTAATGTAGATCCTAAAAGATGGAGAAGCTCTAAGAACTTAGATACAGAGAGGGACAAATAGTTTGAGTAAGCATTGCTAACCATTTTCTGTGAAATGCAAAAACTTATGGTGAGAAGTCAGTAACAACAGCCTTGTAATTGCAACTGACTTGGTGTTTCTGTGGGTCTATCTTATATAAGTGAACGCAATGAATTGCGAATGCTATATAATCTACCCACAATCCCAGAAAACCCAAAATGTCAAACACACGGATCAGTGATTTTTTTCCCAGGGAAAAAAAGTTGCTGATCCATTAAAAAAAAAAAAAAAACACAAAATAAAGTGGGGGGGCTTCAACCCCCCACACCCCGCTGCTTAAATATACCAACTCCGAGATTGCACCACAGTGGAGGAAATGGCAAAGTTCCAAAAATGGCCCAGTGATTTATTTTCCCTAGAAAAAAATCGCTGTTCCGTGCTTTCGGTATTTTGCCATTTCGCGTAATAACATTCGACTAAACAGCGTTCGCAATTCATTGCATTTGCTAAAATAATAGGGACCCATCTCTGTTATATTCATTTCTTCACTATTATTATTTTGTTCTTCACTGTATATATATATATATATATATATATATATATATATATGTATATATATATCTATGTATATATATATCTATGTATATATATATATATATATATATATATATATATATATATATATATATATATATATATATATATCTATATATTTGCGTGTATGTGTGTGTGTGTATATACACTATTTGCATTTGTATTTGCATATAATTATTATTGTTGTTAGTATTGTTACTGTCTTTGGAGCTTTTCTCCCTGGGTCTCCACTGAAAATGGGCTCCTGGTCCAGTCAGACATTACCCAGTTAACAAATGCAATAATTAAATTAATAAATAAAATGACTGCTAGACTAGACATACATAATGGACACAGACAACTAGTTAAAGACATAACAAAACCCGTCAGTCAGCACTTGGAAACCATTCAAGTAATTATAACTAATAATGAATAACTCAAAGAGAAATTGGCAGCAACAGAAGTGTACCTAGATCTTTGAAAAGCAAATTAAGTGCATCATGATGACTGATCCCAAAGGAAATACTAGCATTTCAATGGTATACTGGATAGCTCAGAAGTTAGTAACTGCCAGCAGTAAATAAGGAAGATGATCACTCAGTGGGCACAACTAGGTAGTGAAGAGATCCACATTAAACAATCCCACTAAACAGCCTGGTAACCACAGAGAAGGGGGAAAGAAATCCACAAAAATCTTGGTCCACTTTGCCTCCGTCCATCAATGGAAGTCAGTACTAACAGCCTTAATACTACAGTTCAGGTGAGTGCCAGCATCTTTAATATTATAGTGGGAAGTCAGTACCAATAGGCTTAATATTATAGTGGGAAATCAGTACCAACAGCCTTATTATTATGGTGAAAATTCAGTACCAACAGCCTTAATATTATAGTGGGAATTCAGTACCAACAGCCTTAATACTACATTTGAAGTGAGCACCAACATCTTTAATATTATAGTGGGAAGCCTGTACCAGCAGCCTTAATATTAAACTGGGAATTCAGTACCAACAGCCTTAATATTAAACTGAGAATTCAATACCAACATCCTTAATTTTATACAAGAAATTCAATACCAGCAGTCTTAATATGGTGAGCAGTCAGTAATGACATCCTTAATATTATGGTGAGAAGTCAGTACCAACAGCCTTAATATTATGTTGAGAATTCAGTACCAACAGCCTTAATATTATAGTGGGAATTCAGTACCAACAGCCTTAATACTACAGTTGAAGTGAGTACCAGCATTTTTAATATTATAGTGGGAAGTCAGTACCAACAGCCTTAATATTAATCTGGGAATTCATTACCAACAGCCTTAATATTAAACTGGGAATTCAGTACTAACAACCTTAATTTTATATAGGGAATTCAATACCAGCAGTCTTAATATTATGGTGAGAAGTTAGTAATAACAGCCTTAATATTATGGTTAGAAGTCAGTACTAACAGCCTTAATATTATGGTGAGAATTCAGTACCAACAGCCTTAATATTATAGTGGGAATTCAGTATCAACAGACTTAATACTACAGTTGAAGTGAGTACCAGCATCTTTAATATTATAGTGGGAAGTCAGTACCAACAGCCTTAATATTAAATTGGGAATTCAGTACCAACAGCCTTAATTTTATACTGGGAATTCAATATCAGCGGTCTTAATATTATGGTGAGAAGTCAGTACCAACAGCCTTAATATTATGGTGAGAAGTAAGTACCAACAGCCTTAATATTATGGAGGTATTTCAATACCAACAGCCTTAATATTATAGTGGAAAATCAGTACCAACAGCCTTAATATTATAGTGAGAAATCAGTACCAACAGCCTTAATATTATGGTAAGAATTCAGTACCAGCAGCCTTAATATTATGGTGAGAAGTCAGTACCAACAGCCTTAATATTATACTGAGAAGTCAGTATCAACATCTTTAATATTATAGCGGGAAATCAGTACCAAAATCTTTAATATTATAGTGGGAAGTCAGTACAAACAGCATTAATATTATAGTGGGAAGTCAGTACCAAAAGCCTTAATATTATGGTGAGAAGTCAGTACTAACAGCCTTAATTTTATAGTGAGAAATCAGTACCAACAGCCTTAATATTATGGTCAGAATTCAGTACCAACAATCTTAATATTATAGTGGGAAATCAGTACCAACCGCCTTAATATTATAGTGGGAAATCAGTACCAACAGCCTTAATATTATGGTGAGAATTCAGTACCAGCAGCCTTAATATTAAACTGGGAATTCAATACCGACAGCCTTAATTTTATACAAGAAATTCAATACCAGCAGTCTTAATATTATGGTGAGCAGTCAGTAATAACAGCCTTAATATTATGGTGAGAAGTCAGTACCAACAGCCTTAATATTATGGTGAGAATTCAGTACCAACAGCCTTAATATTATAGTGGGAATTCAGTACCAGCAGCCTTAATACTACAGTTGAAATGAGTACCAGCATTTTTAATATTATAGTGGGAAGTCAGTACCAACAGCCTTAATATTAAACTGGGAATTCAGTACTGTTAGAAAAATATGTATTAGTAATATGCATGCTTAGTGCATTCGAGGTTTAAAAGGGTTAATACATTTATTCTGTTCACACTGCATGAATCTGCACAGCTACTAGAGACATTCCAGTCCTGCTTATGTCATGAAAATATGCGCAGCTATGATCTGCTTATGCCATGGAAATTAACAAGAAGCATTTGATTTCTGCTAATGTCATGAAAATAATAAGCAGTGTTTCATTTCTACTAGTGTCATGAGACTTAACAAAGAGTTATTGATTTTCTGCTTATGCCATGAGAAAGTACACAGCTGCTGAAGCTATTGATAATGAAAATAAAGGCTGCTTGAAAGTATAAACCGTAGTCAGCATTACTTGTACCTAAGCTAGAAATGTACCTTGAATCTAGGTAAAATGTAACACATATATATTAGAACTGCACAACTGAAGAATAGAAAGTTTGTAGTGGGCTAAAAATAAGCCCCAAGGCCAGGTTGTTTTTCTCAAATGTTTTTGTAAATCAACAATAATCCAGTCATGTCAGCAGGAAATCTAAGTAACATTTTCTATGTAACACATAGTGAGTTTTAAATCTGAACATGTCAGCAGGAAATCTAAGTAACATTTTCTGTAGAGTAATACAGAAAGCTGTATCTAACTATGTCAACAATAGAAAAGTAACATTTCATAGAATTGTATAAAAGTAGCATACTGCTCATTAGTAATTTGGACAAATCCTGTATTTGCATGCTTTGTCTCCTTGCTGCAAGTAATAAAGGGTGCCATACTTGAACCTTACGTGAATTGGTCTTTGAAGATTTTTCCTTTGACAGATTGGTCCTTCAGACCGGAACCCTCTCTTCACCTCGGATCAGACGGGTCAGGTGGTTGAAACCGTACGGGGAAGAAACCAAATCGGTTCTTCTTATATGAAAAGCCCTCCGAATGAATTGTCATACAAAAGAGGCCAGCCACTTTCTGATCTGCGACTGAAGGACGGGTCTCCGAACTGGTGATCAATCATGTGGGCTCAGGTAAGGTGAATCTACTTTTTTCTGTTTTCTGTTTTAGATCAGGGACTAGATTTGTATTGTTTTTGTCAAGACTGTATTTTACAAGTCAGGGACAGAAAAGATTACTGTCTTGTCATAGATCAGGAGAAACAGAATAGGTAGGCAGTCATTCTGAAGGGACTATAACAAAATCCGTGGTACCACATTAAAAATCAGAGAAGTTACGCTACGATCAAAAGGGTAGAACAAAATGGGTAATAATTGCACAAAAAGACCCCAAACTCCACCGTTAACAGATGACGCAAAATACATGCAGTCGCAATGTGCCGACAATATTAAATATTATTCAAAATGGGTTAATAAATATGAATTCAACGGAAAATTAGAAGAATCCTCACTTATCAAACTTGTCAAACAGCTTAAAACCGATTCCAACTGTTGGGTAAAAAAGCAACGTAAATTAGGAATTCCTCAGGCACGCAGGTGGATTGAGGAAGTAAACCGTAGGGAACAAAAGGAGAACAATTCAAAAACAATGTTTTTAGATAAGGAGGGCAATAATTTAGTAATAGCATCGGCCCCTCCACCTCCATTACCAGAATATGAAGCAAGTGAACAGGTTAGTCCACCCCCATGATATCCTGTTGTCACTGAAAATAGAGACATTGTAAAAATAAAACCATTTATTAGAGATCCCATTGGGACCAGGTCTTGAACACGGGCAGGTAACTCAAATGAAGGCATTGAGTTATATCAAATGGTTAAGAATTCATGATCTATGAGTGAAGAAGAAATATGTCCACTTATAGAAGTATCTAATCCTTAGACACGACAAGATAATCAGGACCCAACTATTTTAGTGTATAGACCCTGGACTCCGGAAGATATCCGGAAAGCCACTGAGGGAATTCCCCATCCAAAAGTTAATTTTAGAAAATTCTCAGAAGATTTACAAGGAATGAGGCTGAGTTATAACTTAAATGGGTAAGAGGTAGAAAAAGTAGTTAGACAAATTGTGGGGCCAGATTGGCACATGATTAGTGGCAACTGGAATCCCCGTGACTCTGCACAGACCCCTCCCACATAGCAGCGCAGAACTAGACAACAGAGTAAAAGGTCTTACAGACCGCATCTCTGAAAAATGGAAGCCTTGGGCAGACTGGACTTGCATTAATCAATGCATCCAACAAGAAGGTGAAACTATTGACCGGTATTATGCCAGATTATTAGAATGTTTTAATAACCACTGTGGAATGCAGGTTCTTGAAAATCAAACACAAGATTCCCCATATGAACAGCAGTTAAAGAATGCATTTTTAAAAGGCAGTATTGCAACCATAAGCAGTTTTATTACAAAACACATGGTAGACCATTGCACAAGCAGGTTACAGTCATTACTTGAATATGCTAGGCATGCCGAACGGCATTTTAATAGCAAAAAGAAAAAGAAAGCTCAAGTATTTTCTGTAGAAGATGGAGCAGAGGTTTATGTAGTACAGTCCGGGAAAAAGGGCAAGAAAAATGCACAGGGAAACAAACAATCTGATCAGCAATCAGAGGACTTTGAAGGGCGAAAGAAAAGGGATGAATGTTTCAAATGCGGTAAAAAGGGACACTTGGCAAAGGATTTCAGGAAAAATAAGAAGGCAACCACGGAAGACAAGGAGGGTGAGGACTGACTATATGGTAGTCAGGAATCACTAGAAGGGGATAGCAGAGAAAGGACAAATGAGAATGTGATAGAGTGAGTAGAGGATGTGACAGAAGAAATAGAGGAAGTGCAAGAAGTTAGTGACAATGAAGAAAATGAAATATTAGACCTAGCTTTATTGAGCCTGGAGCTCTATTTAGCAGACACAAAACCAGAAGTTACACTCTTGGTAGAAGGGAGGGAAGTCAAATTCTTGTGTGACTCAGGGGCATCACGAACCCTGATACATCCCTCCAAACTGCCAGAAAACACAGAGTCACCTGATTACATACTGGTAAAAGCAGCTAATGGACAGCTGTATTGGGAGCCCCTCTCCCATAACATTGCAATAACTGATCCTGTTTCAGGATTGACTCAGAAAAGCAAAATTGTTGTTTCTGCAAAATGCCCAGTAAACCTCTTGGGCAGAGACCTTATGCAGCTATTTGGTATAGCAGTAGTCCCAACCATGCAGGGTATGGAAGCACAGCGACAAATTGATACCTTTGCAGTACAATCAGAGGGTGAAATGTTTTATTGGTACAGCCAGGACTTGGTTACGACTGGTCCAGGGACTGTGACCGAAGAGTTAATGAATGTAGCCATCAGCAAGTTCCCCTCCCTTGACACTGATAAACAACACCTGTTGCACTGTACCCTGTATTATTGCAACACACCAGGACCTGACAAGAAATATGAGCACAAATTGTTTAAAAATCATGCAAACAGATTGATATTACGTAATCTGTACTGGGACACAAAAGGGAACAGTGTAGCCAGCTGTTCCTTGCCCCAGGAGTTCTTTACACTTTATAAATCTAATCGATTACCACATGTTAGCTTAACCAAGAACAAAAACATAGAATGGGCAGACCTAGGAGAAAAAGTCATGAAATGGGAGAAACAGACAGAATTAGGACTGTCAGAACAGGGAATACAAATACAGAAGTTGAATTGGATAACTCAGACCCACCCAGCTGTACACTCGCAGTCTAGCAAGGACAGCTGATTAGCACTCCTATTAAAGGAGGAGGAGAATGCCTTACAAAATATACCAGAGACTCTCTGTTCAACAGGAAAGTCAGATGTAGGACTTATTCATACAGCGGGACCAGTAACTATCACACAAAAGTCAGCATTTAGACCACAGAAAAGACAGTATCCCTTAAGAAAAGATGCAGAGGCAGGGATAAAGCCTATTATAGCAGCCTTACTTAAAGGAGGGATACTAGTAGAATCTCCCGATTCACCATGTAACACACCCTTATTTCCTGTTAAAAAAGCAAATGGAGAATGGCGTATGGTCCAAGATTTACAAGCTGTAAATGATGCAGTAATACCAAGGGCACCTACAGTGCCAGACCCACACACCCTGTTGAATGATTTAAAACCTCAACAGAAGTATTTTTCTGTGGTAGACATTAGCAATGTGTTCTTTTCGATACCGATACACCCTGACAGCCAGTATTGGTTTGCATTCACATTTCAGGGGAAAAGGTATACATATACGTGACTACCACAGGGATATTGTGAAAGTCCAACAATATTCTCACAAGAAATGGCAAGCAACTTGGCGGGATTTACCCCACCAAGAGGCAGTCAGATTTGACTTTATGTTGATGACATCTTGCTGGCGGCCCCCACCCAGCAAGATTGTAGAGAAGATACCACAGTGCTATTATGATTTTTAGCCGCTGAAGCACATAAGGTAAACAAAAATAAACTACAGCTTTGGAAAAAACAAGTCAAATACTTAGGATATGTAATATCCAAAGAATGTAGAACATTAGATGAGGACAGAAAAGTAGCAATTTTGCAAGCACCAAAGCCCACTACCAAGAAGGAAATGATGTCCTTCCTGGGTACAACTAATTTTTGCCAGAGCTGGATTCCAAACTATGTCTTGGAATCTGCACCTCTGACTGACCTGATATATAAGAAGCCTATGGCAGCACAGGATTTGTTACAATGGACACCAGAGGCAGAATCTGCTTTCTGCAAACTGAAACAGTTAATAGCGTCCTCATTAGTTCTGGGATTACCAAACTACCATAAACGTTTTTTCCAAACTGTAGATTGTAAGCAAGGTTATATGACATCAGTGTTAACACAACAACATGGGGACAAGCAATGCCCCATTGCTTACTATTCATCACAACTAGACCCAGTGGCACGGTCCTTACCTCACTGTGTACAAGCAGTAGTTGCAGCTGCAATGGCAGTACAGGCTTCGACCTCAGTAGTCTTATTCTACCCTCTCACTTTGAGAGTGCCTCATGCAGTCGCAATTATTTTACTGCAAGAGAAAGTAGCATATCTTTCCTCTGCTAGGCATCTTTCCTGTATGACCATATTGTTGAGCCAACCTCACATGACAATTGAACGATGCACGACTTTGAACCCTTCTGCCTTGCTCTCAACCCCTGCAGATGGCACACCACACCGCTGCCTGCAGGTAATTGAGCAAAAGACACTACCTAGAAAAGATCTCACAGATGTCCCCTTGGATGATGCCGAGGTGACATACTACGTGGATGGTTCGTGCAAAAGGGGTCCTGCGGGACAGAACCTAGTAGGATATGCAGTAGTTTCTGACACTGAGATTATAGAAGCAAAACCTTTACCACACAACTTATCTGCACAGGCAGCAGAATTGATTGCCTTGACATGGGCATGTACCTTAGCAAAGGGTAATTGTGTAAACATTTTTACTGACAGCTAGTACGCTTTTTCTACTGTACATGTTTTTGCACAACAGTGGAAAAACCGAGGAATGATAACATCTACTGCAAACCTATCAATCATGCACAGTTTATTTTAGATCTTTTAGAATCTATTCAGTTGCCTCAGAAAGTAGCTATTTGTAAATGCACAGCTCACACCAAGCAACAAGATAGGATTTCAAAAGGTAATGCGAGAGCTGATACAGCTGCAAAACAAGCAGCTTCTGAAGTATTTCTTTTAAATGAGGAACTACAACCCGCTGAGATTTTAGACTTAGAAATGTTAAAAACAATGCAGACACTCACTACGCAAGCTGAAAAACAAAGATGGGTAAAACGAGGAGCAATTCTCGAAAAGGGGCTGTACATCTCTAAAGAAGGGAAACCGATACTACCATCTAATTTGTTTAGATATGCAGCTTTGTTGAGCCATGGGCAGTGCCATGTCTCAACAGGGGGGATGGTACAGCTGGTGAATCAGGTGTTCACAACGTACGGATTTACAAACTACTCTAAAAAAATTTTGTTTGATGTGCCAAATTTGTAACAAACATCTTGCACAAGGGGCATTAAAGCCCAAGCAAGGGAGTTTCCCTACACCACCATATCCGTTTCACACTATCTGTATGGATTTCATAGAATTGAACAAATGTGAAAATAAGAAGTATCGTCTTGTCATTGTAGATATGTTTTCCAGATGGGTGGAAGCCTTTCCAACCAAAAATCCAGATGCAGCTACAGTGGCAAAAGTACTTGTCAAAGAAATCATCCCTAGATTCGGCATTCCGGAAAGGATCTACAGTGACAACGGTACACACTTTGTAAACCAAACCATACAGCAGTTAAGTAAGCATTTTGGTATTTCTTTAAAAAATCATTGTGCATACCATCCGCAATCTGCAGGGCTAGTTGAGAGGCATAATGGAATATTAAAGAATAAATTAAGAAAATTAATAGCTGAGACAGGAAAGAATTGGCTGTATTGTTTGCCCCTGGCACTGTTGAGCATGAGAACTGTTCCGACTGCAAAAGGATTGACTCCTTTCGAAAAACTGTTTGGAAGGGCTTATTATACACCCCAGTGGAAACTTCTCATGTCCGCAGACCAGGAAGCTGACTATACACTAGCTGAATATATGAAAAATTTGTTGAATTCTAAACATCTGTTGCAGTCAAATTCTGTTTCAGATAAAGAACAAACCCAAACATCGGAAGTGGCAGTGATCCCAGGGGACTGGGTGTGGGTGAAAAATATAAAGAAGAAAAACTGGACATCACCAAGGTGGGAAGGTCCATACCAGGTGCTTCTTTCGACATCCACTGCAGTCAAGATAGCAGAGCGAGCCTTGTGGATCCACCTGATGCACTGCAAACTAGTTAAGAACTTTGAACTGGACAAAAATCTTACCTCTCCATCGGGGCCCTCAGCACAAAGTCTGGCTACAAAGGGGGGTCAGATCAATAGGACTGATCTGACTCAACCCCAGTGAAGAAACCATCAGTGCTGAAGGTCCTATTAGGGCAGAGAGTAAGATCACATGTCAAAAGCAAAAATGACAGAATCCAGAAAAATCCAAATAAAACTACTCGGAAGAGTCGGAGAAAACAGGAATGCAAAACAACCGTTTCCTCAGAAGTATTGCATAATCATCCTGTTAACTGTACTAGTGACAATAATCTTTTTGTTGTGGCCATTCCTTTTCCCAGCCACACAAACTGAACTGAATAAACGTGGAGAGTTGCATGTAGAGTGGCACCCAAACTTCAACACTTACCAGTCAATCAAATATGTGTATGGTGAGACCTTCAATGTTTCGAATTGCTGGATTTGCACAGCTTTGCCAACAGCATATGGGGGGTTATTGTTAACTTCAGTCCCCCTAGGAGCCAACAAGACCTGGGAAAATTTAGTCTATGATACATCAGATGTTACATCACAAGATAAAGTAGCATTGCACTTGTCTATTCGACAGAAGGGGACTGTGTGTTTTTACAAAAATGATACAGTTCAGGTGGGTTGGATCAATTGCAATGTGACTGTTCCCTATAGATGCTACAATAAAACTGATAACACAGATTCCTATTGCAACACAAGCTATGATTCATTTTTTGAACTGAAGCATAGGACAACTGATGAAGTAAAACATAATGCTGATCTTTATAAACAACTGATTATAGTTGACAAAAAAAATGTTTCATCCAGAACCAGGACATAGTAAAGTTACTACCAAAGTAGAAGACTGTTATTTTGTATGTGGTAGGAAAGCATACAAGTGGTTACCTGAGAATTGGTCCGGCAGTTGTTATTTAGGGTACCTGGTTCCGGCTATACGACACACAGCAGTTTTGCCTCGGGAAAATTCTAAATGTTCGATGAGAAATCAAGAAGCCTGTCAATCCAGTAGGGCAAATCAATGCAGGCTGGAAAAACCATCATGCTGTGGGCCTAAGGAAAAATGGACTGTCGCATATGGACTTGGGTGATACCATCATCTCGTGGGCAGGTGTATTGCCAGCATATGGAGCAACAAAATCAATCTGGGAACTGAGAAAACTGTCTAAACTTCTCAAAATAATGAGCAATGCAACCTTTTCTGCTCTATAATTGGTGACTGATGAACTGACTGCCATGAGAACTGTAGTGGTTCAAAACCACATGGCTCTCAACTTCACCCTAGTGGCAAGAGGAGGTACTTGCGCTTTAATCCAGGAGGAGTGCTGTTCATATATTTCTGACCACAAACATGAGATAGACAATCACCTTGAGGTAATTCAGCAAGTGTCGGCTATGACCAAACCAGGACCAAATCCATTGACGGACTTTTTCCAGAGATTGTTTGGGGGGTGGGGCAGTATCCTGATGAACATTCTGATTGCCATCTGTGTAGGAATGATTCTACTGGTGGTATGTGTTTGCTGCTGCATCCCCTGCATGAAAAGACTGATTAAAGACTTTATAGACATGTCAGTTTCAGAAACCTTATACCAAGGTGCTGAACTCGAAGAATTGTTGAAAAATTGAAAATGCTTTCATAAGTTTAAACTGAATGACTCTCTTAACTGCAAATCCTGAGTAGGAAGAGGTTAGGGGAAGAAAAAACTGTTTATGTTTATTTTGAAAGTAGAACAACAGTATGACATGTTAGAAAAATATGTATTAGTAATATGCATGCTTAGTGCATTTGAGGTTTAAAAGGGTTAATACATTTATTCTGTTCACACTGCATGAATCTGCACAGCTACTAGAGACATTCCAATCCTGCTTATGTCATGAAAATATGTGCAGCTATGATCTGCTTATGCCATGGAAATTAACAAGAAGCATTTCATTTCTGCTAATGTCATGAAAATAATAAGAAATGTTTTCTACTAGTGTCATGAGACTTAACAAAGAGTTATTGATTTTCCGCTTATGCCATGAGAAAGTACACAGCTGCTGAAGCTATTGATAATGAAAACAAAGGCTGCTTGAAAGTATAAACCGTAGTCAGCATTACTTGTACCTAAGCTAGAAATGTACCTTGAATCTAGGTAAATGTAACACATATATATTAGAACTGCACAATTGAAGAATAGAAAGTTTGTAATGGGCTAAAAATAAGCCCCAAGGCCAGGTTGTTTTTCTCAAATGGTTTTGTAAATCAACAATAATCCAGTCATGTCAGCAGGAAATCTAAGTAACATTTTCTATGTAACACATAGTGAGTTTTAAATCTGAACATGTCAGCAGGAAATCTAAGTAACATTTTCTGTAGAGTAATACAGAAAGCTGTGTCTAACTACGTCAACAATAGAAAAGTAACATTTCATAGAATTGTATAAAAGTAGCATACTGCTGATTAGTAATTTGGACAAATTCTGTATTTGCATGCTTTGTCTCCTTGCTGCAAGTAATAAAGGGTGCCATACTTGAACCTTACGTGAATTGGTCCTTGAAGTTTTTTCCTTTGACAAGTACCAACAGCCTTAATATTAAACTGAGAATTCAATACTAACAGCCTTAATTTTATACAGGGAATTCAATACCAGCAGTCTTAATATTATGGTGAGAAGTCAATAATAACAGCCTTAATATTATGGTTAGAAGTCAGTACTAACAGCCTTAATATTATGGTGAGAATTCTGTACCAACAGCCTTAATATTAAACTGGGAATTCAGTATGAGCAGACTTAGTATTAAACTGGGAATTTAGTACCAACAGCCTTAATTTAATACTGGGAATCCAATACCAGCAGTCTTAATATTATGGTGAGAAGTCAGTACCAACAGCCTTAATATTATGGTGAGAAGTAAGTACCAACAGCCTTAATATTATGGTGAGAATTCAGTACCAACAGCCTTAATATTATGGTGAGAAGTCAGTACCAACAGCCTTAATATTATACTGAGAAGTCAGTACCAACATCTTTAATATTATAGTGGAAAATCAGTACCAACAGCCTTAATATTATAGTGGGAAATTAGTACCAACAGCCTTAATATTATGGTGAGAATTCAGTACCAACAGCCTTAATATTATACTGAGGAGTCAGTACCAACATCTTTAATATTATAGCGGGAAATCAGTACCAAAATCTTTAATATTATAGTGGGAAGTCAGTACAAACAGCATTAATATTATAGTGGGAAGTCAGTACCAACAGCCTTAATATTACGGTGAGAAGTCAGTACCAACAGCCTTAATTTTATAGTGAGAAATCAGTACCAACAGCCTTAATATTATGGTCAGAATTCAGTACCAACAGCCTTAATATTATAGTGGGAAATCAGTACCAACCACCTTAATATTATAGTGGGAAATCAGTACCAACAGCCTTAATATTATGGTGAGAATTCAGTACCAACAGTCTTAATATTATGGTGAGAAGTTAGTACCAACAGCCTTAATATTATACTGAGAAGTCAGTACCAACATCTTTAATATTATAGCGGGAAATAAGTACCAAAATCTTTAATATTATAGTGGGAAGTCAGCACCAACAACCTTAATATTATAGTGGGAAGTCAGTACCAACAGGCTTAATATTATAGTGGGAAGTCAGTACAAACAGCCTTAATATTATAGAAAGAAGTCAGTAGAAACAGCCTTAATATTATACTGAGAAGTGAGTACCAACATCTTTAATATTATATTGGGAAATCAGTACCAACATCTTTAATATTATAGTGGAAAATCAGTACCAACAGCCTTAACATTATGTTGAGAAGTCAGTACCAACAGCCTTAACATTATAGTGGAAAATCAGTACAAACAGCCTTAACATTATGGTGAGAAGTCTGTATCAACAGCCTTAATATTATAGTGGAAATTCAGTACCAACAGCCTTAACATTATGGCGAGAAGTCTGCACCAACAGCCTTAATATTATGGTGAGAGCTCAGTACCAACAGCCTTAATATTATACTGAGAAGTCAGTACCAACATCTTTAATATTATAATGGGAAGTTACTACCAAAAGCCTTAATATTAAATGTAGACATCAGTACCAATAGCCATAATATCATAGTCTGAAGTCAGTACCAACGTCCTTAATATTATAGTTTGAAGTCAGTAGCAACAGCCTTAATACTATGGTGAGAAGTCAGTACCAACAGCCTTAATATTATAGTGGGAAATCAGTATCAGCATCCTTGCAGTTGTGAATGCAATTTCCAACACCCCCATAGTTATGACAGAACAGTACAAACAGAATCAAAATTATAGGAAAATATAGCAATAGTTTTTGGTTATTATCAGAATAATATAATGCTCAGCATTTCAACTACAGAAGGACAAATGTGTCAACAGACGTTGTGGCAGAAGAGCAATGACACATAAACTACTGTTAAAGTACAATAACATAAGGACAGATGGAGGTGAAATGGGTCATTTCATGGGCTGAGGGAATACTTGTGGTATGGTGAGATCCCCATTGGTTGCTGTTAAGCATTCATGACTTAAATTTACCAGCTATAGTACAAGATTTGGTTTTATATGTCTGAAACAAGGCACATTGCCAGACAAGATGTGTATACTTTTTTATGAGACTTCTTAAGTACTTTTAATGCAACTGAATTGAAATATACCCAGCTGTAATCTTTTAAAAATGATAACCTTCTAATAAAATGGGTGTCACAAAAATCTGAGCATTTTCGACAACATCAATTTCAGCTACAAAAAGAAACACATTCAAAAGTCTTGATTCAAAGAGGACGGGAGTAACAATCATTATCCGGTACCAAACAGGTTACTGGAAAACACCTCGGCAAACATTCACTCCGTGACAGAGCAGTGAACAGGAGTCATCTTTTAAGAACCAATGGAGCTTCCCTGAGAACAGTAAATAGCTGTAAATCAAGAAATACCATAACATGAAGCTTTTTGTTGAAACTGCAGAAAAGGTTGCAACAACTTCAGCTGATGTTTTTGTTTTAAGAAATTTGAAAACGTATTTCTAAAGGACACACAGATGCATACCCACACTGACACACACACACACACACACACACACACACACACACACACACACACACACACACACACACACACGTGCATGCACTTATAATAAATACCTGGTATCAAAAATGTAATGATTGGGGGGCGTGGCCAAGGATGAACACAGGATAGCAGCAGATTTCTTCAGCTCCACCAATTTCATTACATTGACAGGAATTAATTACTTAAAAAATTAATTTTTGAAGTAATTTTCTTTCTAAATATGTTTGTTTTATATAGTTCTTGAACTATATCTAAAAAAGAAAGGAAATCTTAATAATATTCCTGTCAGAAATTACTTTGGAAATTTTCCTGTCAGTTTATCAGTCTAAAATGAGTTCCAGTAAGACAAATTCTCAAGACTCCAGCATCAAGAAAGAACTTCAGTCTCTGATAATTATAGTCCAGCAACTTACTGCTAAGATGGATAAAATGGATACTAAAATAGACACTTTCATAGAAAAACTACAAAACAAATAGACTTGTTACGTATGGACCTGCAACAACAGAAGATCCAGATGACAGGCATAGAAGAAGCTGTGAATGACATGGAAAATAGAATACAAGAAGAGGAAATCAACATTGAGTTTCTGCTGAAACAAAATACACATTTACAAACAAAGCTGGATGAGATAGAAAATAGATCTAGGCAATAACATTAGGATTTTTGGACTGCCAGAAAATATTGAAGGTAACAATATTACTTCTTTTTTAACAACATGGCTCCCTAAAACTTTAGAGTTACCAGAAGCATTCTCTTTTGGTATCGAAAGAGCACATAGATCTATAGCTAATACTAACTCTAACAAAAACTATCCTAGATCAGTTATAGTTAGATTTCTATCATCTTTTGATAAAGAGATGGTTCTTAAATCTACTTGGGCTAAAGCTCCTGTTAAGATTAATGAAACAACTGTGCGTTTTGACAATGACTATTCTTCCATGGTATTAGCTAAAAGAAAAGTTTTTCTGCCACTAATAAGGGAGCTTAAAAAAGCACAGTTTAAAACATACCTTCTGTTTCCTGCCAAGCTTAAAATCTTCCTTCCTGATGGTCCTAAAATTTTCGATGACTTAGACTCTGCTTTACTGTTTATCAAAAAATAAGATTTTGGAAAAAATAGAAGAAATGGAATGGGCTAGTCCTTCGTTAAAGAGACTGGCAACTGAAACTTCGTGGAAGACTTCAGAGAAGAAGAAGAGACTAAAAACAAATGATTTGTACTATGTTTTTTTTCTCTCTCATCATTTTATTTTATTATTAATCTTTTAAATATAGTTCCTGCATTTCCAAGAAGCAACAAATATTTTGAAAAGATTTAATCAAAGTTATTCTCTGTGTGCAAAGAAATGTTTTGTTTCATAACTAGTCAAAATATCTGGAGATTTAATGGCAAGCTGTGATTTAACTTGTTTCTCTTTCTGAAGAGGAAAAATAAGGTCAGTAATTTGATACATTTTTTTCTTTTAAAAGTTTATATGTTCTTCAAATGCTATTCCTAATTATACTTTCTTGATTACACTGCTTATGCTTGTTTGTAAATAATCTGTCATGCTTTAACTAATAATAATTAGAACTAAATAATAGTAAATAATATGTTTTATTTTTAACTCTATTAATATAAACAGTAAGTAACATTCTATTGTATATACTTCTTATAGCTTTCTCTTACATTTTTTTTATTTCTGCCTTACACCCTTTTACTTTCTACTCTCTTTTCTTTTCTTTATTAATATATAGAAATGCTTTTGATCATATAGACACAGTAAATATTAAGATTTGCATAGGAGTTGAGTTGGGACAAAATGTTGAGTTTTGTTACTTATTAATAATTTTGGGCTTGATTTCACTTACATAGAGTATGTAATAACCTGTAGAATGCATTGTGAAGGTTTTGTCATGTTTAGATGCATTTACACTGCTAAATGAATGTTTGTCACTAGTTTTTAATAAGTTTCCCGCCAAAATGTTAAGAGAGACAATCTGGGATGTGGGCTGTCTCATGCACAGTGTCCATGAGCTACTTCAAAAGCTTCAACTCTCAGAATTCTCACAGAGAAGCTGAAAGCAGCTAGTCTCACCTTTGACCTAGATATCACACTGACACATCACAGATACAGGAATGACACTACCTAATTATACTTTCTTGATTACACTGCTTATGCTTGTTTGTAAATAATCTGTCATGCTTTAACTAATAATAATTAGAACTAAATAATAGTAAATAATATGTTTTATTTTTAACTCTATTAATATAAACAGTAAGTAATATTCTATTGTATATACTTCTTATAGCTTTCTCTTACAATTTTTTATTTCTGCCTTACACCTTTTACTTTCTACTCTCTTTTCTTTTCTTTATTAATATATAGAAATACTTTTGATCATATAGACACAGTAAATAATAAGATTTGCATAGGAGTTGAGTTGGGACAAAATGTTGAGTTTTGTTACTTATTAATAATTTTGGGCTTGATTTCACTTACATAGAGTCTGTAATAACCTGTGGAATGCATTGTGAAGGTTTTGTCATGTTTAGATGCATTTACACTGCTAAATGAATGTTTGTCACTAGTTTTAATAAGTTTCCGCCAAAATGTTAAGAGAGACAATCTGGGATGTGGGCTGTCTCATGCACAGTGTCCATGAGCTACTTCAAAAGCTTCAACTCTCAGAATTCTCACAGAGAAGCTGAAAGCAGCTGGTCTCACCTTTGACCTAGATATCACACTGACACATCACAGATACAGGAATAGCAGATTAATAATATGTGTTAAAAACCTATGTCCCAAACATATACATTACTATAACTCATTTAATTCATCTGATTGACAAGCATAAATAATTTTATAATTCTATACTGGAAGAAATTGTCATGTGATATATTTTAAAGCAGTAGTATAGCATGTTTGTAAAATCTGGTTACTAAAATGTGTTTGCTGTGCATTATTTTGTATAAAGCAGACAGATTTATTGAAGGGACAACAATGTAAGATGGTGCTCAGTAAAGATACAACTCAGTGAGATCAGATATATATATATATATGTGTGTGTGTGTATGTGTGTTTGTGTGTATGTGTGTGTGTGTGTGTGTGTGTGTGTGTGTGTGTGTGTGTGTGTGTGTGTGTGTGTGTGTGTGTGTGTATGTAGATATGTATATACATGTTTCTGAGAATCTGCTTAACTATGAAGTATGATTTATAACAATTTCTATGAATACAATATTTTATTCTATTGGCAATAATGAGTTTGAGTAAATGCTCATATACAAGCAATTCAAGGTTTTTGGAAGCTGTTAACTGTATTTACATGACAGAAAATAGATGCATCCTAATATATGTAATGTCTGAATCATATTAGCCAAAGATTTTGATTTAAATGAATGTTAGAACTTATTTTTCCCTCCTCTTGATTTCTAACATCAAGATTATTTGAATGCTATTTGAATACAAGTGTTTTATATTACATGGATGTATATAGTAGTATGAACAGTTTTAAAAAAAAAAAAAAAAAAAAGGTTTATTTTAGTTTATATGATGCTGTTTTACCAAATGTGTAGCTTTGTCTTGCTAGATAATTGAATTGAAAACTGTTAACTTCAGTTAAATATAACTAGTATTAAATTGATAAGGTGGTAGCTGACGTACTGCTGCTTAGGGTAGGGGGTTAACTTGAGTGGTAAATACTACTCTAAGTTGGAGTTTATAACTCCAGGCTGGATGCAAGGTTTAATCCTTACATTATTTTCACTTGTTCATTGTTATTTGTATATAGTTTTGACATCCACAATATATTTTGTACATTCATTGTCACTACAAACAAAATTGAATCCTATACGAAATCCCATAAGAGATTCAATAAATACAGCTATATTTAAAGGTACACCTAAAGGAGGAGATGTAACATTACTTATCTTGTTATTTGTTATTTTGATCATAAGATTCTTAAGTTTTAAAAATGCCAAATGACATCTTTAAAAGGAATTTCTTTAAACATTAATGGATTGAATAATCCATGTAAAAGGGCAAGCCTAATAAGATACATTAATTTACATAAGGCCAACTTAGTCTTCCTACAAGAAACCCATCTCTTGAAAAAAGATATTGAAAAACTAGCCACAAACAAATATACAGTATTGGTTAGTTCAGAGCACACTCAGAAAAAAAGAGAAGTGGCTATTTTATGGAATAAAAGTATGCCCTTTCCTAAAACCATTAAGTCTTATCAGGATGACAAAGGAATGTTTTGTATGGTTACAATACAAATTAATGGGAAGACTTACACTTTAATTAATGTATATTGGATACCTGGAATTGGTATTAATACAGTGAAACATCATCTTGATAAGATCATATCATTCTCTATAGGAGATATTATTTTAGCTGGTGACTTTAATTGTATACTACATGAACGTGATACTACCACTATAGGAAAGAGAAGAATTACATCTAATGCAAAACATTTAAAGGATTTTGCTAATTCTTATCATTTGAATGATATTAATAATCAGATAGATTCAAAATCATTACCATACACCTTTTTTTCTAACAGATACAAAACTTATTCAAAAATAGATAAGGTCTTTATTTCTAACCAGATGGTAACAGATTTAATTAATTCCAAAATCATTTCATGTCCTGTATCTGATCATAATTCAATTGTTTTTGAATTCATGATAAAAATACTCATAATGTTCAGATCAAAAGGATACCAGCATACTTAACTCAACTAAAAGACTATAAAGAATATATACTTTCAGAAGTAAAATATTTTTTAGACATAAATAACACTCCTGAAGTCTCCATTGTTTATGTTTGGGATGCCTTAAAATCATATCTATATGGACAAAGTATCAGATGGTATAATAATAAAAGGAAATCTTGGGATAAGGAATTGTTAGATATTCAAAGTAAATTAGACTCTTATAAACATAATAATAAAGAAAATATTATGGACAAGAAAGTTATTGAAGAAATAAACAAACTAAATGAGAAATACAAAGAAATTTTAACTCATAAAGTTAAAATAACTTTAGAGAAATACAAGTTTTTGTCTTATTCAATAAGCCCCAAATACTTACATAGACTTAAAAATAAAACAAAAAGGTTGAATAAACAAAACCATATCAAAGAAATCTTTTCTCTAAGGAAAAGAAGAATGTTTCTAGTATACCAGAAATACTAGATGAATTTAGAAATCACTTTCACAAAATTAACCATAATAATATTAACATGGAACCTAAAGATAAAATAAAGGAGTTTATAACCACAAATATGAATAAAAAGCTTAATAAACAACAGATTAAACTATTGGACAAGAGTATTTCATATACAGAAGTTATTACACAAATAAATAAGCTTAAATTAAACAAAGCACCGGGTAATGATGGTATTATACCAGAGATATATAAAATCCTTTCTAAAAATACATATTCATTAATACATAAGGTTTTTATTTTGGCCCAAACTGAGTTAATAACCCCCCCATCTTGGCAATATACATTTATTTCGCCAATTTTAAAACCTAATAAAGATCCAACTAGATGTTCTTCATATCGGCCCATCTCATTACTTAATGTTGATTATAAAATGTTTATGAATATCTTTGCTGATAGATTGAAGACAATCATTCCCGGCATTATATATATAGATCAGACAGGTTTCATTGTAAATAGAAATACTTTTGATAATATAAGAAGAACTTTAACATTAATAGATTTTGCAAATAGGAAAAAGAAAGATTTAACACTTATTAGTCTTGATATAAGTTCAGCATTTGATTCAGTAAGTTGGGACTATCTGTTTACCTTAATGAAGTGCACAAACTTCTCGGATGCATTTGTAAATCTAATTGAACATTTATACAAAGGAATGTTGGCTTATATTAAGGTAGGAACATATGTTTCACAAAAAATACCCATTCTTAAAGGTACAAAACAAGGATGTCCACTTTCTCCACTATTATTCACTTTAGTAATGGAGCCTTGGGCTAATTTGATCAGAAACAGTACTGACATAGAGGGTTTTGAAATAGATGAAAATACAACATCCAAAATTCAACTTTATGCAGATGATGTTCTAATTACATCAGCAGGATCTAATTCTTCTATACAGTCTCTATTTGATAACATGATGAATTTTGAAAGTATTTCTGGTTTAATATTCAATGAAGAAAAAACTAAAATACTACCTATATATACACGAAAAAATATTCTCATTAATGATTTTACTAAATATGTACCCAATTCAGGTCAGATAACTTATTTAGGTATAATACTATCTAAAGATATTAAATCTATTATATATAATAATTATAATACCTGTTTTCTTAATATACAAAATCTTTTTAATACCTGGAATAATATGTTTTTACTATGGAGGAGAGACTTACAATTATTAAAATGATAATATTCCCCAAGATTTTATACTTAATACAATCAATAATACTTCCACCTACAAAATAATTATCAAGAAACTGAACACACTAATGTTAAATTTCTTATGGGCACCTAATAGACCTAGGATTGCATTAAAGAAACATACTAATAGCTGGTCTCAAGGGGGTATTTCTTTTCCAGACTTTAATTTATATACTATCTCTACTATTGTAAAAGTTATTACTTTATTAATAGATCAGTCATATGTCACAAAATGGAAAGATTATTGGGAGCTAATTAGTATACACTTCATGAAAATCTCCTTAACACATGAAAATATGATTGTAAATAACTCCATGTTATGGTTACTAAAGGAATTTTGTACTTCACCTATTACACCTAAACATATGGTTTGTTACCCATTAAATATTATTATTAGTTATCGTAACTTTATATTCATGCACCATAAGTATAGGGAATGGAATTTTATTGTATTCCCTATAATGTATACTCAGGGTATGCTTTTGTCATCTACTTCTGAAGGAACTCATTTAGCTATAGATAATGATCTAAAGTACTGGTATCAGTTGATATCTGATAATAAAGTTAAAAATCTAGATTTCTTAAAACAAGAATTTGATCTAAGAGAAACTTGCTGGTTAGAGGTTCAGACCTTTAGACAACATCTCATTAATAAAATAGATTTAATGTCTATAACTGTTAAAGAATATATTCCAACACTGATTGATTACTTGATATTAAATTTACAACATAAAGTTTCTGATAAAGGTAAACTTTCATACATACATAAAGTTATCAGACAAGAAACTTTTTCAGTGTAGATTCATACTGGAATTATTTCACTTCTATTAATGGGGGCCCACCAAATCAACAAGATAAACAATATATATTGGAATCTGCTTATAGAACTACGTCTTCCATTGTCTGGAGACTTTATACATGGAAATTTTTACATAGATCTTTTATACACCTTTGATGATGAATAAAATAAATAATAAAGATAATCTATGTAAGAGATGTAATGTAGAAATTAATGCTGACTAGGCTCATATGTTTTATGACTGTATAAAGTTGAAAGAATACTGGAAGTCAATTAATGAATTTTGCAGGCTCATTTTGCAGATAAGTTCATTATTTCTAAATCACTTATATTATTCAACACACGTGTACCTCAAAGTGTTGAATAGGTTAAGCTTCACTTGTTATGGTCTATTCTAGCAGTGGCTAGGAAAATAATAACTAGAAATTGGATTTCAGATACACCTCCTTCGTTCAATGAATTTAAAAATGTTATGAATATAGTGTGCCATATGGAAATAAACACAATTAGGACTAGAACAAATAGAAAAACATCTTATTTTATTGTATGGGATAATTTACAAAATTTGTTAAAAAAAATTTAATTTCAATAGCATGGTATTTTAGTTTAATTAATTGATCTGATTGTAGTGGATGTCTTTGTAAATACTTTAGTTGTTTTGTTGAATATTATAATAATACCTATTTTAATTACTTCTATAAAATTGTTATGATATTTCTCTTATATGTTAAAACAATAAACCTGTTTTGAAAAAAAAAATGTAATGATTGCCCCTCCCACCCACCAAGATGATACATTATTAAAACCAAAACATATAACCTGCAGATACACAATGAAATACAAAACATACTGTATAAACACCACAGATGATGAAATGATTCAGTGTAATAAAATGAAAGTACCCTCTATCATTTATATTTAATCTATCTTTTATTACTTTCATGAGAAAACACTTTCTAATATTTTCCTGCATTTGATCTACACCAACTAATTCCTTCATAGAATGCACACTTCTAGAACTTCAACACCTTCTGCCCTAAAATACTGTCTGTGAATGATTTAGATGTGTTCCCCACTTATGTGTTCACATTATGACAGCATAGCCATGTAACAAGAAACATTTCTTGATGTATACTGGCAGCATTGACCATACTGATTCATTAAAAATGATTGCTTTGTTTCTATACTTCAGAATAATTTCCAGGACTTTATGTTGTTATTCAGGTAAGGATAAACCATAGTTTCATATACTGGTAGAAAACAATCACATATCTTATGATATAGAAACTTAACCAACATAATTTTGAATATTACTAATATGTTACACATTTCTTATTAATTCTACTCCATTTAAGCTGTGAAACTATGAACATGTTGGTTCACATTCCCCACAGTGATACTTCAGTATGCATCAGTTTACTGCCTTTGAATTTATGCTGCATGCTTTAGAATTATTACTGATTGTGATTACTTTTTACCATCTTCCTATGACTTTATTTTATCTAACTTCCATTCTTGTAGAGTGAAGCATCACTTTAAGAAATTATGTTTTATTTTAATTTATGCCAAAATCCCAGTGTAAACTGCAATATTGAAATGAAGTCTCTTCATTCCAAACTCTGAAGCACATTACTGGGTACCCAGAAAAGGGACACTTGTGCCCAGTGAGATTGCATCACATAAAAGCGAAATTAAATAAAAAATAAATGCACAGAGAGAGACACACACACACACACACACACACACATATATATATTTATATATATATATATATATATATATATATATATATATATATATATATATATATATATATGGATCTACTTTGAATTAACAAATTATATAATATCTGTCTATGTATCTATGTATTTAATATTTAATGGATTTATGCATTTGTTAACTAAATAAAAAAGTCTAGTGGAACAATGTTGTAATAGCTCTGCGGATATTCTTTTGGGTCAATACCTTCAAACCCAAGAGGTCTCTTTTCTAGTCAGAACTGTAAAGATGCCAGGACTATCCTTCTACTATAAACAAGGCTTCTTTTATGCCCACCCTAGCTAACTAAAAATGTTTGGTGGCACTCCCTCTGAATTTCTGAGGTAGAGCATGCCCTCTTTCTACAATACCTCTGACCATGCAGAGAGACTACTGATTCAAATGATCAGTTTTCAAGCCTGTTATCTCTACAGCGATATGCTGATTCTAATCTCTTGCTGATTCAGTCACCGTGAATTATCAACATCGTCCTGAATTACAGACGTCCTGCTTGCCTTCTCAGTGATACACAGTATATGACACTTCTCTGTCTCGGTCATAATATAAAGACTACAGATCTGCTGCCTTTCTCCTGTGATATACGTAATGTAATTTTTATCCATTTTAGTCACTATGCAGAGATCACAGAATCCCTGCCTTTTTTATGTTAATTCATTCTCTTCCTTCTTCATATAAAACTCCTTGACTCTTCTTATTCATATCCTTATTATAAAAATCCACTTCCTCCTTTACAATGTAGCGACCACAAATCTTACGCCACTCATTACAAGCAAGACATTTCTCACGTCAAAGGTTCATAGGTGTATACTAGGAAATGGACCCTTATAAACCTAGCTGTACAACACAAATGTGACCCTCAAATTTGATTTACATAGGAGGTTATTTATTGACTGTGTCTTTCAATCAGAGGGGCCAGACCAGGGTGAATTTCTGATTACCCATCTATTGGTCTTAGCTGCACTTAAAATAAGGTAAGGCTGGAACTCTTTTTCATATATATGGGGAGCCTGATCCATAGAATGAGAATTCTCTGAGGTACATATCTGTTCTCTCCAACATGTCCTATTTTTGTCACAAGAAAATTTTAGGACTTTTGATCTAGCAGTTCTGGTGCTGTTTGTTTTGCAGATGTGCAAAAGATTCATCAAAACAGGGTCCAAGAATGTCTTGTACACTAGGAAGAGATCACCTCTCTGAAGTCTGTTTGATACCAAGTAAAGGGACATGGCTTTGAAGTGATCAGTATAGGACATTGTGTTTATTCCCTGTATTCTTTTTGTAAGGAATCTTTGTGGACATTCAATTTGCTGCATGTGTCTGGTCAGGTACATACCAAAAGGGACATTATACTCGATGGATCTGATGAGAGCTGAGTACAGTGATACAATAATCTCTCTGGACCTATGTGGGTCCCAAGCCCTTACTTATAAGTTGAGCAACATAGAAGGATTTTCTTACTACCTTGGACATATGTTGGTCGAAGGCTAGGTTACTGTGTACATGAGTTCCCATACTAATGAATCAACTTGGGGGTGGGTGTTTTATTGATGATGTAGTTACCTGGGGTGGCCAACTTCCCAAAAGATACTGCAATGCAGTTCTTGACATTACGTTTTTAAACCATGGCTTTAGCACTAAGTGTTTGTCTGTGTTAGACTTTCCTGAAGGGAGTTCTCAACTTGGGGGGATTCAGTGACTTCTCCCAGTTTGCAATCATCTGTGAATGTGGTCAGCCAGAGGCCTTTGACATTGGCTTTGACCTCTGAGAAGTAGATGCCAAAGAGGAGCGGGCCAAGCACAGAGCCCTGAGGAACTCCACTGGTGACAAGCCTCTTTGTGGAGGTGACCCTCACTAATCCTAATCTCTTGTGTCCTATCCATGAGCCAGCTAGGTATCCAGCATGTTATAAAGTGGTTTAGGTCTAGTTCCATAAGTTGAAAATGCCAGAGTGGGGTATTGTATCAAATGTTTTAGCCAGATCTAGGCAGGCACCTTGCATCACTTTTCCCCTCCATTGCCTTAGTGAACTTTTGAGAGATGTCCACCAGGTTCAGTAAGCATAACCTTCCTTTGACAAAGCCAAGCTGGGATGGATCCAGTATCTGGAGGTCTCCTATGTCCTTTTTGGTTCCCTATTACAACCGCAAAACTCCACTTATGTGAATACGGAAACGTTGACACATATTCAGCAAACTGAAAACACTGAAAGTCCTGAAGCGCGAAATTCAAAATGTCAAATCGTCATATTTGGCCCTTCTCCAGTATAGCTCCTTAAGGTAAGTGTGCAATAGTTACGGACCTTAGGGTTAGGGTGTGGGTTAAGATAAGTGCATACATAGTAATATAACAAGCTTTACTTTAGGGTTAGAAGTAGGGTTTTGTTAAGTGTATGTATGTGTACTATTTATTTTGTTTGGGTAGGTAGTACATAGCGGGCGGTGAGGTTGGCCAACTATGATGATTCAACATTTTGAATTCCACGGTTTAGGACGTTCTGTGTTTTCATGGTTCACTCAATATGTGTCGATGTTTCTGTATTCACGTGAGATTTTGTGGTTGTAATATAGACCCATCCTTTTTATAATTTCCATGATAATTCTTTCCATGGCTTTGCAAATAAGACTAATCAGACTAATGTGTCGGTAGTTTCCAGAATCTGTTGAAGGTACTTCCTTATTAAGGGGGGGGTGGCCATTGCAGTCCTCCAATTTAATGGCACAAAGTCTATTTTAAGACAATAACTAAATAGTGAATACAAGGTTTCTGATAAGTCATATTTTAGACTGTTCATGAGGCATCCTGGGATGTCATTGAGGCTGTGTTCTTAGCATTAATGAACTCAGCCAGTACATGCTCCCTACTTATAGATGGATAGGTTATGTTTGAGGGTATTTCTTGGGGGTTGGTTGGGCTAAGAGGGGGTAAATTTGGAACTGAATTTATCTAATAACAGGTTCATTATATTGCAAGGTTCAGTGAGTCTGGCACCATTAACCACCAGTTCAGCACATTACTGTGTGCTGCCTTTGAGGCTTCTGACATAGCTGAAGAAAGCCTTATGGTTATCTTTAGCCTGGGAGACTATCTTAACTCGGAAAGTTAGCTTTAATTGACCTAATTAGCCCTTTTAGTTGCCTGTTTAGTTTAATGACAGAGTTTTTATATTTATGGGAATCACCCTTCTTAATTTTTGCCATAATTTCTTTTCCTTCTGATGTATATCCTGTTTACTTTAGGATGCCACCAGGGAGATTTGTTTATGGGGCTAGTTCTGAGATTACTTCTGGTAGGAAGAGCAACCTCTATGCAGCCACTGATATGGTTCTACAGTGTTTCTGAGAGCATTTTAGTGGAGACTGCTGTGTCGTCAAGATTGGGAGGGGGACTGAATTTTGACAAACCATCACTTAATGAAAACGTAGTTTGCTTTGGAATTGTTCCTAACCTCTACTGGTTTTACTGGGGATATGGAGTTGATTTTGATTTCAAAAGAGACAGCTTCATGGTCGGACCTTACTAGGGAAGATGAGAGACTGGTGGGATGGGGGGTGCAGAGTTCTCCAATATTTGTAAGAGGTCCAGTATGTTGTAGCGTCTAGTCAGCATGTTCACTATTTGGTCAAGGGTGTTTGCATTGATGAAGTCCAGGAGTCTCTGTGCCTATATAGTTGAGGCTGTGTAGGATTCCCAGTCTATAGATAGGTAAATAAAGTCTCCCATGTGAGGGGTGTTAGGCTGGATGGTAAGCATCTGCAGTAGGTCCAAGTATGTATTGTGAGCTTCTTGGGACGTGGAGGGAAACCTATAGTTGGCTAGGATATGGTACCGATTTTTGTCTATGATGATCTGCACTTGGAAGAACTTCACCACATCATCCCATCTGACCAACCTAAAGGCTTGCTTGTTATTGATGTATATTGAGACACTTCCACCTTTAGCCCTTGTCTGTGCAGCTACTGATCTAAAAGTGTGGAAGGCACCAAAACCTTGCACTGCTGGGGTACTCTCTGCTGTTTTAAACCAAGTCTGAGTAATTGTATATATATATATCTATATTCTCAAGTGTGAGGCATGCTCGGATGGAGTATAATTTTTTTTATTTAGGCTCCTGACATTGAGCAGTAGCACCTTGAGGTTCAGTTGAGTTAATTTTGTATGTTGGTAGGTTTGTCAATTTGGCATTGCCTAAACAAGGCACTATGGGGGTGGATAACATTTTAACCAGTATTTAAAAGAATAGATGGGACAGGTACAGACCATCCTTGTCAAAGGAACACAGTCTGTTAACAATGTCCTCCCATGCTGACAAATATTGGAACTCAGAATAATACCAGAAAGACAGTCAATTATTAAAATCAATCATCTTTTGTTCATATTGTGGCATCATCCTCATACCAGCTTGAATCACATAGTCTGAGAGTGCCACAATGCCTCTCTTCATATAGTCCAGGGAGGTGCATCTCAGATCCTTTACACCTATATGGACTGTGATGGAATCATACTGGAACCATTAGTGTACTGATTTAACTGCATGCACAATTTGGCAGATCCTGGCTCCAGATAAGCAACTAGCTGTTAACTTTTCCTTCTTCAGCCTGGTTAGGGGGACATCAGTATGTTTTATAATGGAATCCCCTATGACAAGAGTCCTGAGAAGTGTGTTTGTTTGCTTTAGGGGCTTAGTGTTTATGGCCATTAAGTGTCACTGCATGTATGGCATTAGATGTTTTTTTCTTAGTGCCTTTGGGCTTGCTGAGGCATAGCTTTGTCAATGGGCAGTCAAGGCAATCTTTATTGTTAATAAAGATCACTTTTAAGTGCCTCAGTGTGTATTCATCTATGCATGTGTTGTGTGCTATGTGAGAAGGGTGTTGTGTGCATGCTTTTGACTACCTGATGTGTGCTTATATGCAAGAGTTTAGCCTCCAATGTTATTATGTAAATACACCTCTCGCATACTGTGTCTATTTCTTTAAGGATTACATGGTTGACGGTAAACATAAGACATTGTCTCAAGATGCCCATATCCACTATGCTGGCTGCAGAGAAGTTAGGAAATTGCATATGCATGCTGTCCATTTCTTCGATTGGTGGGCTACAAGGGGGTGGTGTATTGGGGTTAGAAGCCTATTACGGGTGCTTTGTTGGTGCAAACTAATAAGGGTGCTTTATTTGGGCAGATTATGCTTAACATCACTAAATTCTACTAACTTTAATGTTTACACTGTACTGTATTTTACTAAACCTGTAGGTATTGCCACTCGACACCCAACTAGCTGCTCTAAGCTTGTGGACATGCATGGTATTTGGTCTGTGTTTCCTGCTTTGCAAGGTACAGTTTAACAGACCATTCTGTATGGAAAACTTGCTTTCTGGGTGTTTGCTACTCTACAGGGCACTGCTAATCACCATGAACAGCTTCATGCAAATGCACCAAATTTATAATAACACAGAAAAAAAATGAAAAATTACTAACTAATTAGACCGCTGGCTAATAAAACAACTATACTATGAGCCCTTTAGTGTTTCCCTTCTCAGATAGACCAGGCAAACACCTCCTTCCACAAGATGAATAAAACCAGTCCTCCTAATGAAAACCACAGTAGAAGAGACCCACAGGATATTTTGTAGGCACCTTAATCTTTATGGGCATCAGCCGGGTTTAAAGACCCCGTGTTTCTAAAGTATTGCCAAACTATCCACTTATGCTGTGCTGACGTCAATAAAAAGATTGATGCATGTATGTCTACAGCTAGTAGGGCTTGGCTTTATTGGCCTAAATGCAATCATAAAGACTTAAAAACTGAAAAGTTATGGACATTCAGAAGCCATGTAACTGAAACACTTGATGTTCTTAAGGGGTCATTTGCATATTTCCCATGGGCCTCCATAACAGGAGGTTTAAGGTATCACACAGTGAAAACTCCAGCTCAGCTGAGTTTTTCTTGAAGTTTTTTACTGTATTGTTTGCTTGTGTGTCCTTTTTACCCATTGGTTTAGATATTATAATGAGGTTAGAAACTATGATTTACTTGCTCAGTCTTAGCACTGAGATTAGTACAGGTCCCTCAGGAATTACAGGCAAAGAAACAAGCACCAACATGACATGATGTGACTTGCATTATGGGAAAATAGGTGACAGTCAGACTTTAATAGAACAAAAGTGCATGGTATATGCATCTTGCTTACAAGAATCATGGGAAAGTATTAACGTAAGGAAGTGTGTCATCAGGGAGGAAAGAAAAAAGATGAAAATAGCATCAGTGCTACAAACAGTCCTTAGATCAAATTATTTAATACAATGTAAAAGGACACTAATGAATGCTGGCAGGACTTTGGTGATTGCTTCTAAGGGAATGGACAGTAAACAGTCTGTGTAGGGAACAGGTAAGGGTAAATGTGGGGCACTATACCCAGCTGTGCCAAATATTCAGGGTTATCTTCCAGACCATCAGGGGTCATAATATATCCCTTAGTTGAAAATATTCAAACCAAAGGGTAAAAAGGTTATACAGACAAATCATTCAGTAAAAACCGCAAGAAAGATCCAGCCAAGCTAACATCTTCACTCTGTAAAACCTTAAACTTCCAGTAGTGGAGCCCCATAGGATATATCAAATGACCCTGTCTCTTATCCCAATACTAAAAAGAACTTCAGTAACCACCACGGAATAATTAAAATCTTCTCTTTAATAAACTATGGTTAAAAATAGATGAGATGAATTCCAATAAGTGCTTTTGCAAAAATGCCTTCTTCAAATCGTTGAATTCATGAAATAAAAATCAGAATTTAAAATCCTATTGTCCAATCACATCAAATAGTCCATAGGCCAATCAGCATACTTAAATTTCTTCATTTAAAGCCAGTCAAAATAGTGCTAGAAATTCTCCCGCGTGCATCAAGTATATAGTTATTAGCCGATCACGGTCCAGCCCCTGAAGCTCAATATCAAATGAATAAGTGTTATGATAAACCAATCATAGAGGAAGGAGGAAGCTCATCCACCAATCACTATGGGTTCCGAAGAACTCTTCCATAGTCACTGAAGTCAAGGGCCTTTTCTTACGCAGAGTGGCAGACGATCAAACATGTCATATCATGTCCAATAATAACAGACATACAGACTTGATATGAATGTGCTCAAAAGCAAATGTGATACATTTCTTTCTCTTGTATCTCAGGAGCCAAGATTTAAAATAAATAGTCCTTTAACAACAGAGATCCATAGAACCAGTTGATCGCAAAGAATGGAAAAACTATATCAAGTTCCTAAAACTAATTTATATACCATGTCCAACCAAAAGTGGTTTCACAGTACTGTGACCAATAAACAAATGGTGGAAAAACGTCATCTCATTTGTTAAGCTTAAGAACGGATCGCCAATCACATCTTTCAGTCTACTGATCCTATCAAAAGTCAGCTCTCCATATCTAAACCAATTAGAAGCATAAACAATAAGGATATTATAGTTGCTTTCTATTGCACCGAGCAAAAGTTCACCTTTTCTGAATGTTTTTGTAGTTAGTATAATGTCAAATTTAGACAAAAACTCTGATCTTTTCAGCCAGAAATCACAGAAATTAATGTCCAACTATAATTCGTCTGGTCTTCAGTATGGGTTTAAATGGGACCACCAAATTTAAGCCAGGTGGATGATTCGCTTGTAGGTTAACAATCCAACTTATTTCTCTAACTTCGGTCCTGTTCGTAATATCACCACCTCTTGCAGTTGAATTGATAACCTCAATGACTTGAAATTTGAAGCTATCTGATGAATTCATTGAACAATGAGTGGCCAAAGCATTATTTGGATCAGAGTTTCGAATATCTCTTAGATGTCTCAAAATGCGATCTTTAAAGCACTGATCTATTTTTCCAACATAAAAAGAATCACAGTGGCACAAGTAGCTAAATAAATTAGATGTTGGGTGTCACAGTTTGCATAAGCATGAAAAATATAAGACTGTCCTGTAGTGGGATGCTGAAAGACATTAGAGTTTCTGATGAAAGGTCAGGCTTTACAACATAGACATTTAAAGGTGCCTTTCTGTTGGGAAACGGATTTCTTAGTGAAACCATCTTTGTTACACAAAAGTCTGTTTAGGTTTTTCTTGTTTTTATAGGTGAATCTTGGGTTGTCTCCTATGATCTTTCTTAATTGATCATCAGATGTAAGTATTGGCCAAAATATTATAATCACTGCATGGATCTGCTTATTATCCGTACTATAAGTAATTGTAGTTACTTTTCTGCACATGTTCATTACTATGACTGGTGTCTTCTCTCCCATTGCAATTCAGTTTTTTTGTGATTTCTGGCTGAAAAGATCAGAGTTTTTGTCTAAATATGACATTATACTAACTAGGAAAACATTCAGAAAAGGAGAATTTTTGCTTGGTGCAATGGAAAGCAACTATAATATCCTTATTGTTTATGCTTCTAATTGGTTTAGGTATGAAGAGCTGACTTTGGATAGGAGCAATAGACTGAAAGATGTGATTGGCGATCCGTTCTTAAGCTTAACAAATGAGATGAAGTTTTTCCACCATTTGTTTATTGGTCACAGTACTGAGAATCCACTTTTGGTTGGACATGGTATATACATTAGTTTTAGGAACTGTGTTTTTCCATTCTTTGCGATCAACTAGTTCCATGGATGTCTGTTGTTAAAGGACTATTTCTTTTAAATCTTGGCTCCTGAGATACAAGAGGAAGACATGTATCACACTTGCTTTTGAGCACATTCATATCAAGTCTGTATGTCTGTTATTTTTGGACATGATATGAAAGGTTTGATCGTCTTCCGCTCTGTGTAAGAAAAGGCCATTGACTTCAGTGAGCACGGAAGAGTTCTTCGGAACCCATAGTGATTGGTGGATCCTTTCTCTATGATTGGTTTATCATAACACTTATTCATTTGATATTGAGCTTGAGGGGCTGGACCGTGATTGGCTGATTACTATATACTTGATGCATGCGGGAGAATTTCTAGCACTATTTTGACTGGCTTTAAGTGAAGAAATTTAAGTATGCTGATTGTCCTATGGACTAATTGAAGTGCAACGTGATTGGACAATGGGATTTTAAATTCTGATTTTTATTTTATGAATTCAACGATCTGAAGAAGGTATTTTTGCTGAAAGCGCTTATTGGAATTCATTTCATCTATTTTTAACCATAGTTTATTAAAGAGAAGATTTTAATTATTCCGTGGTGGTCACCAAAGTACTTTTTAGTACTTGTACTTTTTATTTTTCTTTGGTACCTTTAGCAGCTCGACATTATTTATTTTTACTTGCTTTTCTTTTTTTGTCATGCTGCAGATGGCGGAGACTACTACCATCAAGATGAAAAACTGCCCTTTGTACAATTTCATGGGTGAGCCTCTTAACCCTTTACTTCAAGTCAATTTGACCAGCATGGGAATTACTCCTCATATTCCATCGGAAGATGTTGATTTGGTCAATAGTAGCTTCCAGGAGATGTACTATGAAGTGGAAAATGCTGCATACCGCTGGAAGCGACTACAGTGGCAATGATTTCATCTTGAAGCTTGCCTACACCACAAAATAATTCCTAGAGGTATGCATGTGAAGTGTCTACCAAGTTATGGTAATACTTATCCAAATTTGCTTGCCAAATGGCAGCAGATCAATTTAGAGACCAGTTATCAATATATGAATTTACTGATTGATTTCTTTAAACTGGAAGAGGAATATATCACCTCACTTATAAAGGATAAACAAAGTAAGTTGGAGCAACTAAATTTACATGACACTCACTTGTGGAAACTAGAGACTACAGTTCAACTTAAACATCTATGGCAATAAATTGAAAGACCAGAAAGTACAAAAGTTAATTAGAGATTACCAGGATTTTGAAAAGGGACAGATTTTTGTATGGTGTAGGGAGGTGAATGCAGCTCGCAGATGCAGCCGATCTGGTCATAATTTAAGGCAGCATACTGTCAACTCTAACTATACGAATAATATAGACACCTCTAATAAATTGAACTCTAGTAATCATGTTATTAATACTTTCAATGAATTTAATTCAAGGGTCATTAAACCCAATAATACTTTGGAAGTTTCTACCATTGCTTTATTAGAAGCTGAACCTAGCACTGCAGCTCTTGAGACTCCCTCCTCTGAAAATTTCATAAGTGATGCAAGAGAACAAGTTACATGCCCAAAAGAAGGTGTTATAAATAATACCGTTAATTGGCCTTTACCGGTTTTTGTGAGAGCCTCAGTCCATCAACGCACAAGAACTTTGAGTCAAGAGAGGAAATGGAAAAAACTAACGGTGTAAGTTTAGTTTAGCTCTATCCACAATAGATTTAAGTCCCGGACAAGTGTTAATCCTGGAAAAGGGACTTACCTTTATTCCTTCCAGTAGTTCAGATTTAAACTAATTTGTCACGGATCTGAGTTTTTTTTTACAAGAAATGTCATGCTTAAATGTGTGTTTGGATTGGAGAATCACTCCAATTTGAACCAGTATAAGAAACTGAGCAGTTATACTCCCATTAACCATCCTGCACTAGATTTGTTCTCCCAACTCTGTGAAAAAGAAGTAGGTGAGCTAAGAAGATCTAATAATGTTGAAGGTTCTTTTCATAACATCTCTAAGCAAGAAAAGGAAGCACTGGACCAACTAAGATCTATGGACAATATTGTTATTAAACCTGCTGATAAAGGAGGTAGTATAGTTGTTATGGATGCAACCTGGTATAGGAACAAGATGTCAGTGATGTTGGCAGATGTTACAACATACCGGAAACTCACTAAAAAGGAGGTAGATGTAAAGATATCACTTGTTCGTAGTGAGTTATATGAAATGCTTATGGAAAGATGCCTTACTAAAGAATTGTATGACTTCTTAGACTCCTTACATCCAACCATACCTACTATCAGTGGACTTCCGAAAATTCACAAGCATCCCACTGACCATCCCCTTTGCCCTATTGTAGCAGGTAGGGACAGGATCACGGAATCTTTGTCCATATATGTTGAGAATGAACTAAAGAAAGTTTTACCGATGGCTCCCATTGTGTTGAAAGATACAGGTAACTTTTTGCCTGATTTACATTCTAAGCTGAATGTGTGGATTCATTTGTGGATATAATTTTAGTGACAATGGACATTGTTAGCCTGTTCACTGTAATTCCTAATGCCTTTGGACTGCAAGCTATTCATTCATTCCTAAGAGAAGTGAACAGTGACCCTGAACCACTTTGTTCTTTACTAGAATTGGTCTTAGAGAATAATGTCTTCCTTTATGGGGAGGAGTATTACCTGCAAACATGGGGGTAGCCATGTGCACCCCCTGTGCTAACAGCTATTCCAATCTGGTTTTAGCATTTTGGGAGAGAGCATCATTCCTCAACGAGGATTGTCCATGGAAACAACATTTATATTATTATGGCCGTTTCGTGGATGATGTTTTTATTTTATGGACAGGTACTATTGATCAACTAAATGCATTATTATATTTAGTACTGATTTTCTAGTATTTAAAGTGCAAAATTCAGCTGATAAAATTGAGTTTTTAGATGCTGAAATCTCATTACATCCTATTACAGGCTTGAGTACAAAGGTTCATAGAAAACTAACATGGAAGAACCATTATCTGCACTATCAAAGTATGCATCCAGCACACATTTTTCTCAACATCTATGATAACCAAGTGGTAAGAGCCTCAAGGCTGTGTACTAGGGAAGGAGACTTTGACTTAGAGATCAAGAAACTTTGCACCAACCTGAAGGCTAGAGGCTATAAGGGTAATAATCTTGGTCTAAAGGATGACCGTGGAATCATGAAACAAGGTAGAGATCGACCCTTCTTTTCTTTAAAACTGAATTGCAATGGGAGAGAAGACACCAGTCATAGTAATGAATGTGAACAGAAAGTTAACTGTACAATTACTTATAGTACAGATAATAAGCAGATCCATGCAGTGATTAAAAGATTTTGGCCAATACCTACATCTGATGATCAATTAAGAAAGATCGTAGGAGACAACCCAAGATTCACCTATAAAAACAAAAAAAACCTAAAGAGACTTTTGTGTAGCAAAGATGGTTTCACTAAGAAATCCATTTCCCAATTGGAAGGCTCCTTTAAATGTCTACGTTGTAAAGCTTGCCCTTTCATCAGTAACTCTAATGTCTTTCAGCATCCCACTGCAGGACATTCTTATATTTTTCAGGCTTATGCAAACTGTGACACCCAACATCTAATTTATTTAGCTACCTGTTCCCACTGTGATGCTTTTTTTGTTGGAAAAACAGGTCCAGCGCTTTAAAGATCGCATTTTGAGACATCTAAGAAATATTCAAAACTCTGATCCAAATAATGCTTTGGCCACTCACTGTTCGATGAATTCATCACATAGCTTCAAATTTCAAGTCATTAAAGTTACCAATTCAACTGCAAGAGGTGGTGATATTATGAACAGGACCAAAGTTAGAGAAATAAGTTGGATTGTTAACCTACAAGCGAATCATCCACCTGGCTTAAATTTGGTGGTCCCATTTAAACCCACACTGAAGACCAGACGAATTATAGTTGGGCATTAATTTCTGTGATTTCTGGCTGAAAAGATCAGAGTTTTTGTCTAAATTTGACATTATACTAACTACAAAAACATTCAGAAAAGGAGAATGTGTGCTCGGTGCAATGGAAAGCAACTATAATATCCTTATTGTTTATGCTTCTAATTGGTTTAGATATGAAGAGCTGACTTTGGATAGGAGTAATAGAGTGAAAGATTTGATTGGCAATTCGTTCTTAAGCTTAACAAATTAGATGAAGTTTTTCCACCATTTGTTTATTGGTCACAGTACTGCAAAACCACTTTTGGTTGGACATGGTATATAAATTTGTTTTAGGAACTTGATATAGTTTTTCCATTCTTTGCAATTGACCGGTTCTATGGATCTCTGCTGTTAAAGGACTAGTTCTTTTAAATCTTGGCTCCTGAGATACAAGAGTAAGAAATGTATTACACTTGCTTTTGAGCACATTCATATCAAGTCTGTATGTTTCTTATTATTGGACATGATATGAAAGGTTTGATCTTCTGCTGCTCTGTGTAAGAAAAGGCCCCTGACTTCAATGAGCACTGAAGAGTTCTTCAGAACCCATAGTGATTAGTGGATGAGCCTCCTCCTTTCTCTATGATTGGTTTAGCGTAACACTTATTCATTTGATATTGAGCTTGAGGGGCTGGACGATGATTGCCTGATAACTATATACTTGATGCACGCGGGAGAATTTCTAGCACTATTTTGACTGGCTTTAAGTGAAGAAATGTAAGTATGCTGATTGGCCTATGGACTAATTGAAGTGCAACATGATTGGACAATAGGGTCTTAAATTCTGATTTTTATTTCATGAATTCAATGATCTGAAAAAGGCATTTTTGCCGAAAGTGCTTATCGGAATTCATCTCATCTTTTTTAACCATAGTTTATTAAAGAGAAGATTTTATTTTTAATTATTCTGTGGTGGTTACTGAAGTTATTTTTAGTACTGATACTTTTTCTTTTTCTTCGGTGCCTTTGGCAGCTCGACATTATTTATTTTTACTGTCTCTTATCCCATCCATTTCTCTCAAACCGGGAATCCAAGCTACTGATATCCCATACCTTGAAAGGGGGAGTACATGTGAAGATATCATGCAGAAGTCCATTCACATGTAGCTCAGTGAGCATCCAAATGAGTCTAGTTAGCAATCTAGTTTAGTTTAAACACCCCATATTAAAATATATAAAGGAGACCATAACTCCTGTCTTGCACAAAATATCGGCTTTCCTTCTCCCTATTCTTCGGGTATTGCCATCCCAAAGGGAGTCCACAATCAATCATTGGCATTTTTGGAGGAATTATGAAAGGGTGGTCAAAGGAACGCATCACAGGATAAGTAGGACTCTGGGCAAAATAATCATATGTAACCATATTCACCACTTGGATTCTGTTCAAGAAAGGTAACTTTAGTTATTTTAAAATGTTTGAATTGTGTCACAAAATCTGAGTCATAGATTTGGTGTTCATGTTGACCAATTTGCTCTGATCCAGGGCCAAATATATGTATGCATATTAAATGTATACTGGGTGACTATTTCAAGTGGAAACTGTGTCTGGGTTTTGAGGATCGACAAAACTATTGTACTAATTGGAAACATGACAGATTTCTCCATATTAATATGGCAACCCTTGAATTCAGCTATCTTATGGAGGGGAATAAATAATATTCTTCAGTTGTTCAAATGGGTTGCTTATCCAGATAGTACAATCATATGCAAACTGTAGGGTAAATTGTATGCCCAATCTCCTTACACTGATTTTGTAATGTCTATTGCTTATGAAATGCAAAGCCTACCAGATAGTCCTCTGTAAATTTTTGACAAACCTCAAATCTCATGAAGGGATGCCAGAATGATGTGATGTAATCAATCATACACATCACAGTTATTTTAGTGGAAACTGATTAGAAACCAGACTAGGGCCACCTAGTCCCTTACATTCTTCTATGATTCATCTTAACATTTCCTCTTAACTTCTTTCTCTTTAGTTTGACCAAAAGTATATAAAATGATGGTATGAAAATGTAAAAAACTGATCGCTAGATTTTTATTAATGTGACTTATTCATGAGCCAGACTGAGTGAACAATGGCTTGGAGTATAATTTTGCTCAGTATTTGAGCTTGTATGCTTTACCTCATAAAAGACAAATTACAAAATAAAGAACGTACATGTTGCAAGCCATATTATCTAATCATCTTAGTCCTGTTGTCATTCACACGATAAAAAGAAGTGTCCCACAGTGGATTACTTAACAATGGTGAATGAAGTGAGAAAAAAAATTGCAACTAAAATTAGTATACAGTGTAAAAAGGCCTTAAAATGTTTGACTTCTGTGCATACCAAGTACTGAATGATTGCATAATGTGCAAGAATGTGATAAGACAATTCATTAAAACAAGAGAATTAGACAAAAAATGTGGGCAGAAAAATATAAGATTGGACAAAATATAACGTGACATCTGATAAAATGTATAAACCACTGATGTTGAAAGAAACAAAGATAACCTTTTCAGCTGCATCCTGTATACCTAGTCACAGCATCATATGCTACCATTGAGTCAGAAATTGCAAACATGTGAGTTCAAGAATACAAAATACAAGATTAATTTTTAGATAGCTAAAAAATAAGCTCAACTGTTTGACTTATGAAAGGTTTCGTTTAGTGAAAAAATATATAATATACATGCAAAGAGAGATGGTTTGCTTCACAACTATGAAGTTAAAAATATAAATGCACACACACACACACACACACACACACACACACACACACACACACACACACACACACACACACACACACACATATATATATAGAGAGAGAGAGAGAGAGAGAGACAGAGAGAGAGATAGATATAGATAGCTATAGTTATAGATATATAATGTTATGACAGAAAAGGTCACATAGCCTACTTACCTATCTAACAAATGATAAATGGGTCTATACTATGTTCGAAGTTTCGAAACTTCGAACCTCATATGTTCGACAACACATGAGCGAAGTTTGAAACATCAAAAATATAATAGAAAATTAAAAACAAAACTTACCTCAATGCTCTGAGCAGGGGGCAAGCCCCCCTGCACCTCCCCACACCCCCCTACTTAAAAATACCAACTCCGAAATCGCACTTCAGTGCAGAAAAGGGAAATTTTCCTATAATGCACTGTACGGAGCCGTTGCTTTTCACCTTTGAACTTTTTAAAGTTCGATCATATGGTGTTGACCATATGACATTCGAACTTTAAAACATTTGAATAATTAATAGGGACCTTTGATAAAGTCAGAAAGATCTTTCAACTTTATCAGCTACATATGCTCCAAAGAAAGTTCTACTACTAGTGAAAGGTTAAAATATAACTGTAATGGATTAATCACTTAATGTTTCCAAATAATGAAGAAATAGAGACTGTAAAGTAATCAATGCAATGTTAAATATCTTTTTAGTATCTATATCTATATAAAAACAGCAGCCTAATGATATGAATGAAGTGAAACACTACAATTGTAAAATACCAGTGCAGAAAATCTACCTCAAATGATGAATTATAAACTTATTTCCTTCACTATAATCAGAAAGAATTGTGGTTTGTTTTTGGAAGAACTTTTACCTATACTGATTCTGTCTCTCTCATCTGAACAGGGCAAATGTAATACAATTCTGCTGCTTTAATGGACTGTTGCCTTTACAGAATTCAGAAGGTATGAGCTGTTAAGGTGCTAATTCATGTGGTTGTGATACAGGGTTTGATTCCCTCAGTCTTCATTTGTTGCTGTGTGACACTGAACAAGTCACTCAACCAGTTGGGAAACTGAGCTAGGCTCCTTAATGGTATCCTGGACTGTATGCCTAGTAACTGCCTGTGAACCAGCATGTGAACCATGTAGACTGATTTCCTATGTATTTTTAAACCATCTAAATAGTAAAGTCGAAGAGGTCATAACACACACCTTGTGCCTGTCTCTATTATTTCATTAAAGTTGAAACCAGATGTTGCAAGAACAGCTTGATCAATAGGCCACTCTACTGTGCAATATGGTAACTCTAGAAACTCTGTTGCATGCCCATCGAAAATGAAGTTTCTGACCATCACATTCTGTGAAATAAATGTAACTACATGAGATGAAAATAATATATACTGCACCTATCCCATAAGAAATAATATGCATCTCAGGAATATTAGATAGCTGGTTTGGCAAAGCAAGCATATAGCTAGATCAGGAACCTAGACTGTAAACCACAGAAACACTGTGCAGAAGAACCACTCCACTTAATTCACCAGACTAACTTTATTTAAAAAAATAAATAAAAACATTAAGTGCTTTTGTCCTGATCCCCAGGACTTCTTCAGAACAATATTTATCACTATTGCGTACTGTTTAAATTCATTATTTGAAGTACTATCTGTAATAAGCACATGATCATATTGCTTGGAATCCCTTGAAGTACGTATTAAAATCATGAAAACAGGATACTCTGGACCCAAACTTACACCTTAGTTGTTTTTTTTTTTCAAATGGGCTGTAGAAGGTCAATGCACTGACTGCAGATTTTGCAAAATGCTTGCTGTCTGTTCTACTTCCAGAGAAGGATTAGTTAGGCACAAAAAATAGCTACACTCAAAGAGTCATCACAAATTGAAATTAGGACAAATCAAGCCTTAGCTAGGTCAAGGTACATTTAAATACGATTTACAACATATGACATGAATGAATAAATTCTAGGGTGGCTTTGGAGAGTCACATTATATAAAATCTGTGTATTTGTTGATAACATCTATGTCAGAGCTGCTATAGCAAAATGGAGAAAGTACACACCAGTAATAGACTACAGTTTTAAGCAGGACTATCAAACTAAGGATTTAGTTTTTTTGTCAGCAATACAAATTTTACTAGTAGTGCTTAAGCACGAAATTCACAGTAGGACAGATAGCTAATAACAAAGGATTCATACATACTAACATTTATCAGAAGGCCCTTGGAAACATGATTATTGGATTCATCAGTACCTAAGACAATTCATCAGATGACAACACACAATATTGTCTGAAACTACATGCCAAACTCCAAAAAACCTGCTGTCGGTGTGAGTGACTTATTTTGTTGTAAGGCCTATCTATAAACAAGCTTATACCTGGGGCCAGATTCCCAAAGACCTGCTCTCAGTGTATGTGGGCACTTACACTGAGAGAATGTCTTTTAGAACTGAGCCCTACCTATTCCTGAAAGAGAGATCTGAGCACTGGGATTTGCATAGCCCCACTGAATTAGGTGAAAACTTGGGAAGTTAACGAAAAAGAAACATGGCTGAAGGAGTCTTTTTTTAGTTCTTACTCTATAATTAGTGGGATGATACAGGAATCAGGAACTGACAGTCATACTCTTATGGAAAAATGAGAAGATAAGTCTAATGCATTTTTACACAAATAAGTTCTTGTTACACTAGTTGTATTGCTACTGTTGCATGCAAATGTAACGTGAATGTGAAATGTGAAAGGCAAACAAACACCGATCACAACCAAAGTGTCACATAGCTCACAACACCAGTGTGCCACCCAGCAATAGCCGCTAAGGCAAGACAACGTACCTAACACTCACCAGGCTGAACAAGGGGGAAATTACAGTGAGCTGCCTATCGGGTCCTAGGATCCACCACATAACTCATGCACTCAAGTCACTCCACAACAAGTACAAATATGACTCTATCATTGTCCATGTTGGAGTGAATGACTTGAGACGTACCTCTCTGAACTACATGAAAAGAGACATGGAAGAACTCTCGGATCATGTGGCCCAGGAAGGTATGACCCTAGCCCTGAGTAGCATCCTGCCTTTACCCAGAATGATACCAAAATATAAGGACAAAATGATTGACTTCAACAATTGGCTAAGCTTCTGGTGTCATCAAAGGGGATCCAGTATCTGTCTGCATGGGATGACATGATCAACAGACCACAATGCTTTGCCAGAGTTGGTCTGCACCTGTTGCCCCTGGGATTCAGGTTACTGGTTAAGGCTCTTGCCACCTCTATAGTACCTTTTTTAGGTAAAGTTCAAAGGACAAAACCACCACTGTAACAGGTACAAACATGCAAAATCTGAAGGTAATGCTACTCAACACTAGAAGTCTAAACCTCAAAATGCACTCTCTTGAGGCACTCCTAAAAATGGAGAACATCGATATCTGTGCAGTAACTGAGACCTGGTTCAAGGATCTAGAGAGCACCCCTGCAATACCAGGCTACAACTCTTACCACACTTTTTGGCCACCAAACCAGGATCAAAACACTAAAGTTGGAGGAGTGTCCATATTCACCAAGGATATTCACACCACCAGGTTAGTTGCCCAACACAATGTGTCTGAAATTCTCCAGGTGCAACTAACACTAGGTAAGACTTCAATCCAAATTGTAGCTTGCTACAGATCCCGCAACATGTCCCAAGATTCTCACTACACTTTTCTAAACATACTGGAAAATATTAATATACAACCAAACACCCTAATACTGGGTAATTTCAACTACCCTGCCACTAACTGGGAAAACTACTCATGTACAGACACCTTTGCCGAACGGTTCCTTGAATTCATAATTTAGAATGCCCTGGATCAGCTAATCCATAGTCACATCAGGGGCTCCAATATCCTAGACCTGGTCATTACCAACATGGGAAATCAATTCTCCACACCTATGGTTACCCCCTCGTTGGTCAGGTCAGACCATAAGCTAATCACCCTTAACATCCACATCCCACCCCCATCCCCAGTAAGGAAACCTCCATAAAAAACTTCTCCAAAGCCAACTTCGTGCTATTCAAGTCAGAAGTTACAAACTTCATGACACCCATGCAGACGGGAACTGAAAGTTCGACTGCTGAGTCCTACACTAAGACACTGTACGAGCACATCCACTCATGCATGAATCGTGCCATCCCAAATAGAACCAAGATGCCATAAACAAACTTTACAACAAAAGGAAGAATCTGTTACAGAAAAGAGGAAAATCCCAGGATGCAAAAAAGTCCCTTACATGTCAAGCAGAGCGCCTCTTTGGCCCTCTTCAAAAGGAACCTTGATGGGAGAAAGGAAATTCACCCTGGGGATCACATCAGTCGCCCTGCTAGACAGGGGTCCAGGGAAGTAAATAGTGTGAGAAGAAATAGCCATGGAATTGTTATGGCTAGGCTTGTACAGGCCCTAGGGCTGATAGCCTAGTACCAACCTATGAACCTATGAACCTAAGAGATGTTTCATGTATTTTTTCTTTATCTCTTTGTGACTTTTTTTAATTCAAACAAGGATTCTTTGCATGATTGACAATATCTTGAGTAGAGCCAGAGCTGGGAACTGGCTCATTCTCCACATTTAGCATATCAGCACAGTCATACTTCAATAGACTTGTAAAGGAAATGTCTTCCTCAGAAATGTTAATATCTCTAGACATAAACAATACATCTTATTTGCTCAGTACATCTCCTATATGAAATGCGTAAATTGTTTCCTTAAAATTCAAAAGAAACTGTACTTGCCTTATCTATTTTAATACCTGTAATCCACTTTGTACCCCACCCACTACTATCTCAAAGAATTACTGATTCATCCTCAGTGAACAAACTGCCATTAGCATGCTTGTCATTCTGGAATGTTTGCAAACACTATTCACTCAACCAGACTTAACATTCACATTATGTTAAGTCTGGTTCTGATAGACCAGCATAACAAAAATTCTGCAAGAGAGTGTCCTGTAGTATAGTTTAGTGTTATTTTGTGTTGTAACACAGGCATACCTCTCAACTGTACAGATTTTCACAGAATGTCTAGATTTTTCCCTCATATTTTTGGTTTGTTTCTCAATAAAATTGTGGTCATCTGGAACATCATTGTCAATTCATTGAGAACTGAAGTCAGAAAATAGTGACATACAATTGAGAATCAGACTCTGTACCCCTCAGAAAATTCATGCAAATGCAAAACCTCTCATTCTATCAAATTTCTAAGTTTGTAAGAGCAATATTTAAAAATTGTCCCTATTTTTGAGCCTTTGTCCCCTCATCATTTAAGGTTTTGCCCAGATTTCCTGCTTTAAGAGGTTGGGAGGTATGAACAGAGGACATGAAACTGTAACCTCAATTGTTTTTGATCAAACGTTCAGTTAAACCATTGGATGTCCTGATGTACTGGTAGACTGAATTTGTCTGCTTGCCTATCCTAGGTGGTAATGTTTGGCAAACATGTGCCTTACCTATCTGGATGACAACCTACTATCATCCAGCAATCACCCCTCCCCCCAATACACACACACACACACACACACACACACACACACACACACACACACACACACACACACACACACACACACACACACACACACACACTCACACTCACAATGTGCTAGTCAAGCCATGATATTGCTGGTGTAGGAGGGCCGGAGGTCACTTGAGTCTTACACAGTGTCACTGCTGGCTAGGGGGTAATTGTAGCCCCATACCCTGAAAGCATACCTTCTAGATAGATGTTGCAGTTGGGCATTATTCAGTCAAAGCTTGATGAATTTTTTATTATCATTGTTATAAAGCAAAATTATAAATTAGCAGGTGAAACAACTCATTTAGATTCCTGAAAAGATGCAGAAAAATGTTATCATGCTTGTAACTTGCTCAATGGGTTCACAAACCTTGACAGAATGAAATACTAATCCTGGATGGATGGAATAGAAAGAGGTATCCATCCACCCATCCATCCATCCATCCATCCATCCATCCATCCATCCATAACCCCCTTTTACCCATTTAGTGCACATGGGATCAGAGTGTCAAAGCAACAGTGATCATCATCTAGTATCATTGTTCGCACCACTGGATGCTAGCCTTGGCACAGTAGTTGACATTTACCATATGGTATTAAAAGTGAAATGTTGACAAGGAAACTTGTGATTTGGTATATCAGTAAATAACCACTATATTTTCCATGTGTACAGGAGACTCACCTATTTGTTACAGAGTACAAACAATTAGAAAATAAGTTTTCTAGTATCAGGTGCTGCATCACTCCCAGAAGGAAAGGGTAAAAGCATACTTATGTTTATACTTAGAATTTCTGTGTTCCTACAGCCTCAAGCTTCCAATGAACGCACAAGGAGGCCTATGGTAGTAAATATATACATCTGTCACACATTCTACTGTTTCCTGAGAGCTGATGTATTATAAAAAAATGTACATTGACTCCTAATACTTCAGACCACTAAAATAAGCCCCCTTTGGGGTGGCTGTACCTCCCCATACATCTGCAACGTAGTATATACCAACCCCAAGATCACACAACAATAAAAATAAATCAATAACAACTGATAAAGAAATAAAATAAAAACAACAGACAACAGATACAAAGAGAATGTGAAAATTTTAATCAGCTCTAGCATCTTGGCAAAATGCTATCAAGGATAAAAAAGACATCAGTAAAACCAGCATATATAAAAATCACATGACAAATAAATCAGTTAACCAAGTAATTCAAATTAAATACTTTCAATTATATTCTGAATTTAAACCCAAAGGAGTAAAGGTGCCATATTTTAAAACATAAACCTTTTCTTTATATAACAATTTGTCATTATATAAAACATTTTCACCAAGATTGACGATCACTTGTTCCAGGATAGTATCCTATAGTAAAGAAAAATCACCCTCATGCTTTTGCATATAATGTAAGGCTAAAGGGCTCTCTAAGCATTGTTTTTTAATATCCCTACTACGTTCTTGAAACCTCCGTTTAAAAGCTCTTTTGCTTTCTCCTGTATAAAACATATTGCCGGGACATTTAAGGGCATAAACAATTTAATATTAATAATCAGTGAAAAAGAGCAAACTATAAATTGACAAACAGAACATTTACCACATGGAAAAATACCCTTCATAGAATATTAACTTATAGAAAGTCGAGCAGCAGGAGAAACAAATTTACTATGGAGCAGTATATCCTTCAAAGTATGGCCTCATTTGTAAGAGATAAAAGGAACATTATTTAATAAACTAAAAAGTTCACGATTTCTTATCAAAAACTGCCAATAATACCTAAATAAATCAATCACCTTCTGACTAAACATAGTATAAATGGTAACAAAATAAACATATCTTTTTTTATTCCTATTACTATCCACTTTATTACTCCCCATTCAAATAATGAAGAAGGTACAAGCTTAACCATAGCCAGTACACCAGGATCTAGTTTTTCACTAACCATAGAGGGAGGAATCTATCTATCTGGATGGTAACTATCCTTTGCAGGCTGTTCAGTATTAACATTAATACATCTCCACTCCTCAACAACTTTCCTAAAAGATTCCACCATATAAACATATATGGATTCACTCGGCTAATTACCAAACCAACACATACTAACAACACCTATACTTCAGGTACCCTCTTAGATTGGATTAACACCCTCTAAATATCACAATCCAGAAACCCTTCTTGACTCCATGAGTGACCACTCACCCATAAAATTGCTTAGATATGCACAACATCTCCCTAAACCACACAAATATATCAACACACATAATCTCACAAACTTCAGCTCAGAAACATTCAACACCCTTATCTCAAGAGTTCGCTGAGACTTTCTCACCCAGCTCCCCTTAGATGATGCTGTCATAGCCTTCAACTCTGCTTTTCTGAATATCATAAACTCATTAGCCCCACTCCGCAAAATTAGATCAAAAGCAAAACTATCTCCTTGGCCAACTAAATCCACATGAACTCAAATGATATTTAGAAATAGGTCCTGGAAAAAATGGCTACAAACAAAAGACCCGGCTGACCTACAGAGATATAAAGAAAAAAATAAATCTAGTAAAAAAGCTTTCAATACAGATGAAAAAGAATTCTACAAAAACCCTACAACAACACTAAAATCTGACCCAAAAAATGTTGGCATACAATAAACCAAATACTTCACCTTGGTAACCCCACCTCACCCAACCCTTGTCCTGACAAGTCACCAGTAGAAACTGCCAACACACCTTCAATACTTACTTCATTGAATCCATATCCAAACTCTTTAATCCCAACAACTCCAATATAAATGCACTCAAATGTCCAGTTTCTTCCTCAACCACTACCTCTCGAAATACTCTCTCCCTCAAACCTGTGTCTACTGCTAGCATCAGAACCCTGCTCTCTAAACTGAAACCTTGCTCAGTTTCTGCTGACAACATCTCATCACACTTCCTCCAAAAAGCTGCACACTCACTAGCTGTGCCCATCTCTATCATTATAAAAAAATCTAACTCTGAATCAAAAGTACCATCCATCTGGAAACAGTAACTCCACTGAAATCTCAAATTTTAGACCTATAGCAATCCTCTATCCTTTGTCTAAGATACTAGAAAAATGCATACTTATACAAGTCATGCAACGTCTCTCTCAGAAAAACCTACTAACTCCTACTCAACATGGCTTTAGGCCAAAACACAGCACATACACTGCTCTCCTGTCCTTTCTCAATACTATTTCCTTGGCCAGAGATGACCACAAACTTATCTCCTGTCTCTTCCTGGATCTCTCAAAGGCCTTTAATACTGTCTCCCACCCTCTACTACTAAACAAACTGTCCAACCTCAATTTCTCCCCAACTACAATAGCATGGTTTGATAGTTATCTTACTGATAGACTCCAGTCAGTGAAATGGGACACTGCACTATCTTCTCCCCTTCCAATAAAAATGGGAGTCCCGCAAAGATCCATCCTAGGACCGTTACTTTTTAACATTTTCATCAACCTACTTCATACTTCCTGCCCACACTCATCTATTATCCAATATGTAGATGACTGAACAGTTATAACAATAGCTAACTCTCCCTCTGAACTCTTATCCACTACCTAGTCTTCCTTTAATACAGTAGTAACATGGCTCTCAAACAGTGAACTTATCCTAAACTCAAAAAAAAAAAAAAAAACTACTACTCTTACTCCCAAAAACACTCAATCACATGAGGTTCTCCTTTTCTATCCTTTCCCGCAACAATACCCCTATAGAAATAGAAACTAGCACAAAACTCCTTGGTGTAACAATAGATGATCAATTAAAATTTGATCTTCACATAAATAATTGTATTAGTAAAACTCACCACAAACTTGGTTTATTATTCAGAAACAAAAAATTTCTCACACAAGAAGCCAGAGTAGCACTTGTTCATGCTTATCTTCTTCCGTGCTTAACTTACTGTTCACATATCCTCACTAACCTTAACTCCTCTCTTCTCTCAAGTTTAGAGTCTACTTGCAACAAAATATCTAGATTTGCTACTCAACAATCCTACAAATCCCATCACTGTCTCTCTCTCTAAAGTCATTGAACTAGCTTGAACTGCCTCACTTTCTGCTCCTTTCTCAGCTCCAAATCATACACTCTATTCTATATCAGCCTTCTTATTGCCCAGCCTTGCATATCCCATTATGCTCCAACAGGAAACCTACGCAGCTCTTCCCAAGACTTACTAAGTGTCTATAAGCCCAAGTCTAAAGCACGGTGCAGCTTATACAGCTACCACCCCACTATCACATGGTACAGACTCCCCTAGAAATTCGAGCACTCACACATCCCAAATAATTTAAACTAACCTTAAAAGAATATTTTAAAGGACAATGGATCTGCCATTGCTCAAACCCTCCATGATACATTGGCACACCAACTTCACCTGTTACACTTGTATCTCCACTTCTATCCTTTACTAAATGGCCTAAATTTTCTATATTGTCTATGATTTGTATCCTGCATTGCCTGTAAAAATGTTGTTTGAACTAAGTATTTTTTGCTGCTATATATTTGTTTGACATGTACCAATACTTTCTGCACTACTGCATAAAATAATAATTTTAACTATACAGACTGGAGCTTTTCTCTCCGGGCCTCTGCTAAAAAAGGACTTCAGCTAAGTCAGACATTCCCAGTTAACAAATATAAAATAAATAAAATAAAATAATAAATTCCAAGACCATCACTTTTATGACCCCTACTTGTAAACAAATCAGCAGTCTTCCTTATAAAAGTCTGTATTATTATTACATAACCTGCATATATGTAAAAGTTCACCACAGAGCAGAGATGAAATCAAACGGGGGGATGGCAACTCGTCCCATAAAAATATGCCCACTCATACCTCTCAACTGTTCAGATTTTTGCAGAATGTCGACATTTTTGCCTCATATTTTTGGTTTGTCTGTCATGAAATTTTGGTTTTCTGGTAAATTATTGGCAAGTCATTAAGGATTGAAGCCAGAAAATAATGACAGACGTTTGAGTTTCAGACTTTATACCCTTCAGAAAATTCACACAAATGTAAAACCTGCTACTATCAACTTTCTAGGTTTATAAAAGCAACATTTAAAAATTGTCCCTATTTTTGGGTCTTTGTCCCCTATTATTTATGGTTTTGTCCAGATTTCTTGCTCTAAGAGGTTGACAGCTATGCCTATCATCAGCGAATTTTGTATACATGGAGGCCCATATTTTTCCATTACTCAAGCCTTGCAACTTGAGATCCAAAAAGGAGACTTCCTCCCCACCGGTAAACTATCAAAAGCAAAACTTAATTTATTATTTTGCAAATCTCGAACAAAACTGTTAACCTCATTATAACCACCATTATATACAAATAACAAATTATCTATGTACCTAAAGTAGTAAACAACATACTTATTAAAAAATCATGTCTCTATAAACATTCATTTTCAAATAAGGCCATAGTTAAATTAGCATACATGGGGGAAAATGGAGCCCCCATGTCTGCACCCTGGATCTGGTGGAAGATCTCATCATTAAACATTAAAAAATATTAATAAAACAAAAATATAAAAATTCTATAACATAACTAGAAAGGGAACTATCACCTAAAAAGTAATGTAGTGCCTATATACCATGTTCATGAACAATATTGGTGGAAGGAATTCTAACATCTAAGGTTAACCAATACACACATGTCTTCCATTCAAGTTTAGAAATTTTATCCAAAAAAAAAAATCTGTTGTATCCCTAACTTACGAGGGAAGTTTAACAACAAAAGGGAAAAGATACTCATGCAAAAATAACCCAATATTATATAAAAAAATATTTACAAGCTGAAACAATGGGACAACCAGGTGACTTCATTAAATCCTTATGTGCTTTAGCCAAACAGTAAAAACTGGCAATATTACAGCCCCGAATACCAAATCTTTTATCCACATGCACTTTTGTAAAATAACCCAACCTGTATCCTTTATTCATTAATATTTGGTATTGTTCCAAGGTTTCATTATATTGCTGAATGCTCACATTCTCATATACATTTTGTTCACCCAGATGATCGTAACACATTTGCATATATTGCTTATGGTGCATAACCACTATTATGTTCTGTGTATCAGCTGGTTTAATGACTAGGTCATGCATCTTATTCAAATCCCTCAAAGCTAGCCATTCAACTTTGGTTAAACTATACTGAACATTCTGTATATATCCATGAAATCTTCAAAAGCCCTCTCCACAGCATAGTTAAAAATAGCAGATAACTGTTGTATGCATTCATTATTAAATGGAGGTATAAACTGGCTCTTATAATCATATATGTGTCAAATAAACAATAAGCATTGGTCTGAGCCATATTAAGTACTACTTCATCAGAAAGACAAGAAAAAAACTCCCTCCAAACTTGCACTAGTATCAAAAGAACTTTGAATATTATCAACAGATGTATCTGTATTTGAGAAGAGATACACCAAATGTAACTTTTGTACAAGTTGAAAATTTTCACCCTTAAGGGTGTACAGTCATGGTAAAACAGTCGGGATGAACTTGAGTTCCAAGTTTAAAACAGATATTTGTTCATTAGTTAACACATGACCAGAACAATTTGATGACCATTGAATGCAAAATATCTGTGAATCTTTCCTGCATTGTTTCAAAATTCATACTATTGCTATTTACCTTTCTTATAACCATGTCATTGTTGCTCTTTTGTGGCAATGTTTCCATTGTGTTCATTACCATTCCTTTCCCTGCTTTCTACTACTATTGGAAAACTGCTGGTTCTTTTTCGGTAAGTCACAAAACTTTGTTCATGTAAATATTGGAAGAGCATTGCACCACAGGTATTAGTATTTCATCTGAGTATTCAAAACTTGCTAAACAACCAAAATGGCAGAAAGACAGCTTCAAAACAACAGCTTCAATAACAGACTTTTACCATGTTGAATCCACAATATATGAAATATAGAGCTTTGCTGTTGTAAAAGTCAAGTGGCGTTGCAATTCCACAGCTTTAAAACATGTGGATGTCATAAAAACAGAAAAAACGAACATAAAAGTAAAGAACCCTTCTGATGTAAACAATGGACAAGGGCTTTCAGCCTTTTCAAGCCTTCTTCAGATCCAAGTAAGTAGGTAAGCTGGGTTCAGTGTTTAAAAGTTGGTATCATCCAATGAAACACCTCAGTGAATGATGAATGTTAACCAATCAAGTTAGTCCATTGGTACACACCTCCATAGCTTGAAGTTAAAACTCTTTATTTAAAACTCTTTGTTTAAAACAACATGACAGTTTGACATTTCTAAGACAGACTCAGACATATTTTCAGAAGGAATATTAGTAAAACCTTTTCAGTAGGTTCTGGTTAAAAGAACAAGCTTTGCATAAAGGCCAAGATTTTGAGAGAAAAAGGTGAAAAATTAAAAAAAAAAAAAAATTTAAGATGGTCATTTAGGGCGCTTCTTTTTATTTCATTACAACAGTTTCTTTGGGACATCAGAGCCTAAGTCAGTATACCTAAGGTTTCTGTCAATAAAAACAGGTCATAAGTGAGCATAGCTCATTGCTTGTCTATTTTTAAGAAAAGGTTTTAAGGGAACAGAGCCATTAAGGCCAGGGGGGTTATCTGCCCTCAGCCGCATTGTCCATTTGGCTTCCTCTCTCTCAGTCAGATTGGTCAGGTCTCCTTCTCTGGAAGTAAAATGCATCTTTGAAATGACCATGAAAACAAAGCGCTGTCCCTCATGCTCACGTAAATGAAGACAAAGAGAATTTGTTTCCTTTCAGTTACGTATATCAGATCGATGTTTGCTAATTCTTTCCTTTAGCTTCATATTAGTTTTTCCAACATAAAATGCTGTGCAGGAAGTGCAGGTAGCTATGTAAACAATATTGCTGGTTAGGCAATTAGCTAATCCATGAAAACCAAATGTCTGTTTAGTAACCGGATGCTTAAATGTGTTGCTACAATTGATTACATTGCAGACCTTGCAGAAGCCACATTTCTTTGTTCCTGATGAATTATTATGTACGTAGTTGTTACATATCCCATCATTTGAGCATAAAATCCTTTTGAGATTCTTTTTATTTTTGAAAAGGAAACTTGGGTTATCTGCAAGTTTTGAATACTCAGATGAAATACTACCTGTGGTGCAACGCTCTTCCAATATTTACATTGTTTTTTGTTCTGCTGAGCGTTCTTTAGCAGAATTCACTTCTTTTTCTGGATAAAACTTTGTTCATTTGCCCTCAGTTCCTGTGCAGGTGGTAATGGGGGAAAGCTGTTCTTTTCATTTTCCCATTCGGTTGTGTAACTTCTTCCATCAGAGGAAGCAAAAGACACCGTCTGCTGTCTTTTATAACTTTCATTGTGATGTAAGTGCATCACTCATCCTCAACCCGTTTAATTGGTCTTCCAGACAAAAGCCCTCCCACTGTTATAATGGTGCAAATTTCTCTTCAGCTTTATTTTTTTTCTTTTCAATTAGATCCATTTCATAAAATTTATCATTCATGTTCACCAGTACCGAAAGAAAATGAGAAATGCTCACTTGTGTTGTTAATTCAGCATATAAGGCATGTATCTCCACCTTCTTGTTCAGTTGTATAACCAGGTCTTGTTCAATCGGAATATTAATCCATTTCAAAGAACAACAGTGGGCAGCTGCTAGCCAATTTATCTGAAATATTTTATCTTTCTCATTAGCTAAATCAAAGGGAATACTAGGACTTTTAAAAGCCCGTAACCCCCTAGGTGTTACATCAAGTTCCACGTACCTTTTCAAGCTCAAAATATTAAAATGTGGATTTGTTTCCTTAAACATGAAATTCTCCAACTTCCAACACAAATCTTGTACTTCTGCAATAAAATTCACAGTGGTACATTGACCCACTATATGGAATGGATTATCAGTTCTCTGATTCCTGTCCTCCATATGTCTCTCCCAAAAATTAGAAGGGAAGTCTCCATTTCTAGTAGCACCATGTTCATCAGAATGTAAAATATACTGCTCCATAGTCTGCTCAGAAGTATCAACCCCCTCCTCTCAAAAATACAAAGGGTATTAAAGGAAGGGTCTGTAGCCGTAAAATAACCAATAACAACTGATAAAAAAATAAAATAAAAACAGACATCAGACAGAAAGAGACTGTGAAAACTTAAATCAGCTTTTGCACCTTTGCAAAATACCTTCAAGATGTAAAAAAGACATCAGTAAAAACAGCATATATAAAAATCACGTGACCAATAAATCAATTAACCAAGTAATTCAAATTAAATACTTCCAATTCCATTCTGAATTTAAACCCAAAGGAGTTAAGGTGCGATATTTTAAAATATAAACAGATTAAAGAGAAATCAACAGTTCCACAGTCACACAGAATGCACCCACTACGACATCTTCAAGAACCCCTGAAACCCTAGAAAAACATCAGATTCCAACACTCCTGAACACCATAAGCTGAATGATAGTGCAACTATGCTACAGATGCACTATGTTAAAATAAATAAAAAGCATTACTTAATTAAAAAGCAGCTTGCAAAATATGACAGCACCTGATTCATTCAATGAAAGTGTCACTCAATACACTATGGAGAACCATATATGTATAAATATATGCATGAGTGCATGTCTGTTTGTTTATGTCTGTATGTGTACTAGTGTTCATGATGTCCACTTCATATGTATATAAAAAAAATAAATATTTATTCACATTATTCAGTAAAAGTGTGAACAATGTTGTGTCTTTGGGCTTTTCCCGGTTAGGGGTCGCCACAGCGGAACTCCGGTCCGCTAATGATTGACAGTAGATTTTTACATGCTGGCTTGCCAGGCCTAATGCACAACCTTCAATGAAGGAATGCCCATTCACGCATGTCTCCACACAGAAGACGCTCTAACTGAGAATCGAACAGGCAACGTCTAACTGTGAGGCAACAATGCTAACAATATCAATTTGCAAACAGAAGATGTTACTGCCTCAGTCAGTCACAATGATGTTGATTTGTATAAAAATGTAACAAACAAGTGTCTTCAATATTCATTAATTATCCTTGTTAATATGATGAATTACAGTAGCTAGATGATATCCCTGAAATTAAAGACCCAAGTCTGACCTACGATTTGCTCAATCTAATCTTCTTCATAGTAGTCCTGAGCAACTCATAAAACTACCATCAATGCTATTACACAAGCCAAAGTGGAGAAGCCATGTGTGCTGATTTGTGTTCAAAAACAGACTATATAGTGATAAGCATCAAACATATAGAAATATAAGCACTGACTGCACAAGACAAACAACATCAACATGATACAAGTACAGCTCACAAGAACTAGTTCAGCAGCCACATAAAAATAAACACTGATGAAGCTATCAAAACATGAAGAATTAAATTATGCCTACTATTTTTACATGCTGTTAATCAGCAAAACTCACCAAAGGAAGTTTTTTAAAAAATCCTCATGCCGATAACTACAATTATTATTTAATACTCAGCTTGTTTTACTTCATGAAATCAGTACCTGTCTATTTTGTACATAATGACTATGTAACCTAACAATGATTAAATCTAAATGGCAGCTACTGCACTAGACTGATATATTGTGCAGGTGACATGTACACATCTATGCATATGCATACAGTACATTGTTAACATACACAGGTGTACTCATGCACAGCATGTCTATAAACCTTCTCTGGTATGAAGACTTTTAAACTATGGAACAATTAACATTTGCAATGTAAAACATAATAGTATTCAAGTAACTTCACTGGAAATAAATTTACAAAATATCATTACATTAGAACAAAACACAAATCAAAATGTATTTCATCAAGTTGAAGAAGACAATACATAGCAGAAGTAAGAAAAAGGAATACTAAGGCCAATATGCAGCAAGACATGTTATTTAAAAGTAATGATACATAACACAAAGCAAGTTAAAGTCAACACTATGAAACTAAATGCAAAGAAAAAAATGAATACAAGAACCAATAAACCAACAGCTTGTACAACAGCTGTGCAAATGAATATATTTGTAAATACCTCTGTTAAGTGACATGTAGTCTTTGTGTAACACAGTGATTTATCACAATGCTCATGCTTCAAAGGGTACAAGTAGGTTGTTTCCTGTGACAGTAAGCATTTATTTTAAGTATACAGGAGCTGAGAGGGAACGCTCCTTGACAAAGAGCATCTTATGTACAACAAGAAGAAAGGCAGAGTATACCTGGACAGCGACCAGGCATATGCTGGATATAAGATTTGGTAGTACGGAATCCATGATGACAAGTAGACTGTTGCCAAATATAGAAGATATGGGCGGAGAAGACCACAGGCAATAATCTTTGCTTTATATCAGGGTGAACATTTTGCTTGTACACTTTACACAATGATAGCCTCATTACATGCTTCGATCAACAGGGTTATCTGCAGCACATGCTCAGGCCACTCTTGTGCCAACAGGACAAGTAACAATTTATTCATCTTGTAAGCAGAGAGTTCTGCATGAAGCAGAGCATAGTGGATCTAGATCACAGTGCAATGAAAGTATTCTTTGTGTATCCCACCTGCTTGTATTAAACACTGGCATACCCAATACCAAAAGCATTTCAGCATGATAGAATATAACATGTGGCCGATTAAAATACACAAAATCGCTGCAATTTACTATTCAGAATGTAGCTGAACATGCAGGCTAGATAAACATGCTGAGAAACCAGGCACAATATATTAAATAAATAATCCTAAATTATGTGTTTATTATAAATTGTATTTTGAACCCTCTGTTGACATATCTTCATTTTAACAAACTAAATCAAAGGCCTTACTGCAATGTTCCTGCTGATCACTGAAACGCACTTTAACCATTGGTACAGCAAAATAAATATGCATTATTTTATCTTCCTGATGAAAATAATATAGGTGAACAAAAATGGACCTCATTAGATGAATGCTTTTGGCTGTGGTTTCATTGTAAATAATACTAAGACAATTCAGATGATTAAAAATGTAACTCTTTGGGTGCCAATGCACATAAAAAAGCCTCATTAAATATCATTCTGACATGGACTGATTTAAGACTGTTCATCTGGCTAAAAATTACCAGCACATTTTTCCAAGTATCTGAGATGTCACCTGTTCAGGTTGATTTATTAAGCAATATTTCTAGTGTTTCAGCAGCATTATGATTTATTTTGCTTAGAAATACAAACATGATGTTATCTGCTTCCATGGAGTTTGTGCTGCTGATTCTACTACAAAGTTAGGATAATGCTCTCTGTTGTTATTAATGACTCTTCAGTATCATTATTCATAATGGGAGTGACTTAAACTGATAACATTATTTCTCTGTGATTGTTTTATTACCTTGAACAGCATACCATATTTATATCACCATATTATGTAGTTTTGCATCTAAATTTTGTATTATGTAGATGAGCAGTTATTTCTGACTTTGATTCATCCATGCATTTATTCTTTATTCTTTTAATTTCTTTTTGAAGTTATGTTAGGTATCCTGCAGTTTTCTAAGATTATTATGTATCAAGATTTCCTCACAACTTTTATACTTTCTACATTATCTGTTACATGAGTTTGTTATACTGTTGTCATATTAGTTTGTTGTTAAATTGCTCAGAATAAATTTCCAAACAGAATATATTTGGTGAAACAGTAATGTAATCAGTCCTAAAATAATCTGTGTTCTCTTCTCGAATGTGACAATTAAATAGTTCTTCCCAATTTGTCTCTGAGAGTGCATTATTAATGGATAAATAGTCTTCCTTTACAAAATTCAGATGAACAGCTATTCTTAGTATTTGCATACAATTAATTAATGCATGACTATTATTGTCTATTTCTAGTTCAGATTAAATAAATCCTTTTTGCTATGTTTAATTATTTTAAGGTTCGGAACTAGATAGCTTATTAGACTAGATGTTCAAAACTGTTAAGGTTAATATTGCACAAAAATATCTGGGCATGCATGTTAGTACTGAAATACAGCTACCAATTATGGCAATTGAGTTCATACATTATGAATCAGTTATACTATAGTATGGCAAATTACTTCAACCGTTATGAAATGGAAATGTACTTTAACCAAAGAAAGGTATATTTACTGAGTTATCCAGAAATGGTTGTGAATAAGACATGAAAGCTTGCTCACATATTTGGATAGCCACATCTCTTCCACCTTTCCCCTACACTTAATTAGATATAATTTCTAGGACGATGATAAACATTATAATTTTTAATTTGATTTGAGGTATGTCTCTGTCATTACCAAACCATGAATTCTATGATGGTACACAATGCAACACCCTGTAAAACTAACATAGACACTCTATCCTGGCCATTTAGTCATTCAAAATTTTTGTATTAAGTAGAACTGCCTTAATCCTGGGTCAAATCCCACTGCAGAGTCAGAAACCGGGAGGATTAGTTCAGTAGTCCCTATCATCAAGTTCTTCACCTCTGCTCACTGAAGGCTGAAAAATCCAGAGAAATTGCAATGCTCCGAACTGTTATGAATAATTAAATGGCCACTGTGGTGTACTGCACTAAGCCACAAGAAAACACTTCAGTGTAGGTATGCTACATCAAGCAACCTATTGCCCCCAGCAATGTGACATTTAAGTACCATGAGGATTGGGGCATTGTTCCAGGATATGCTTGAAGTATTCACAAATGATAAAAACAACAAAGTCTGCAATTAGTCTGTAACAGAAGCTATTTTTACACAGGGCAGGTACAGCAACAGTTTAAACTTACTCTCCCTGCATGCGCATGGCTCCAATGTACAGAAGGACGGAGACCTATGTTTCAATTAGTGACCCCAGCAGTGGAGGAGTCAGGCATGGATGGGAAGGAGTGAAGGGGAGTGGCATGTTCTCACCCTCCCCCATGAGGAATGAGAAGAGTTGCACCTACTTAGGGGCACATGGAGTGGTAAAATTTCTCTGACAGACAACATGCCTCTTGCAGGACATACTTCATTCAGCCCATTGCAGGTCTCCTCCCCTACAATTTGCTGAGTGTATGAGGGGATATGGCAATATATAAAATTTTCAAACAACTCCTGATGGTTATCTGAATGATGGCCCTCTCCCAGTTGACCCTCACCCCAGTGATGGTGAAACAAATTGGCTGTTTGACCAGGAGGTGGATTATGATAAACAGTTGGGGTCAAAAACAGAGATCAAAATCTTGATGTCTGTACAAAGAATGTATAAGGGATGATGTGGTTCACAGTACTGAGGCAGAATACTTCTTGTCGTGCATCCCATTACTTCAGTTTATATTACAGCTCATGATGGTCTGATGAAGTTTACTAATGCAGTAAATGAAAAGCGCTTAACATAAGATACGACTCTTTCTTTATTCCATAGCCAGTATTGTGCTTGTTTTATAGTAGTTTGTGCATTTTTATTTTTATTTTTTTTTGTTAGCTCATGATTATTCCCGTTGGGGATTTCTGAGGGTAAATCTGCTTATTTTCATTGGCAATCTCCCTCTCCCCTTGTCTGAGCCTTGTTCTACCACTCTGGCTTATCCTTTACTGCAAGTATACAATGCTGTGCAAACTGTCAAAAAAATGTATACGTGTACAGGATTTTATATTTGGAAAGTGAATGTCCTTAAAGGCAATGTGTGTAGGCCATTGGCACAGAAGTACAAATGGGAGTTCCTTGCCATAAACATCATCTTTATAGTCATATGTTATATATATGTATACATATATACATGTGTGTTTGCGTCTGTGTGCATGTGTGTGCGTATGTGTCTACTCTTGGTTGTCACATGCACTAATGCACTCTGTTATTCAGAACAATACCACTATCTGTCTCAGCAAGGACAATTTTCAGAGAAACAATCTGAGGTTGCATTTTCTTTTAAGAAGAAGAACAATTATTTATTACCAAATACAATATTACAAGTTATATTTTAATGTGCTGGCCTAAACGTTTTGGTTCCAATTGTGGCATCCTCTATTTTAACTCTTTGAAAGTACATTTCAATGGCTCTGTCTGTATTCAGCTTGTTGAGTAACCTTTCAGTTTTGTGACCATATAATTCTCATTTACCAAAATGGTGCTTTCCAAGCCTTAATGTAAACTTGTGTCTTACATCTGTCCTAGTGGACATCAGTCTGTCTATACAGTTGTCAAAGAACACAATGAAATAAAACAAAGTACAGTGTATTTATCTTCTACTGTATTTGTGCATAACTATATCCAATTATGCTTTGATGATATTAATAGTTTTCATATGAGACTTCATAAGGAATAACTGCAGTTGATCTGAAGCCATTAAAAATAAGTTCCAGGTACACGAATATGAAGGAATTAAGGTCTGCCTATGACCATGGTGATACATGTTCAACTAGTAGACCCATGTACAGGCAATGAAGTACTGAGAGTAAGTGACCGGTGCTGCCTTAGCTAGTTCAAGTAAAGGGTGGTAGTATTTGTTCCAGAATTTGAGTACCATCTAGGGAGTGACTTGGAACTAAGGTCAGGTTTTAGAGACATGATAAGGCACTAAAGCCATACCTCTTTAATCTGGAAGTTGGAGTGTGTAGCACCCATCAACAGTATGCCCATGACTCCTGGAAAATTAGACAACTGAAACAAATCCTGGCTGCTTTTGTGGCTATGAAAACCATGATTTCTCCTTGCAAAACAAAAGAGAGTTGCTGGATACTGTTGGAGAGGAATCCAGTACAATGTCCAAAATTTTGTTGTTCTTCTTCTTTTGGCTTTTCCTGGTTAGGGGTTGCCACAGCGGAACTCCAGTCCGCTAATGATTGGCAGTAGATTTTTACGGTGCTGAGGTGCCAGCCCAACACCCAACCTTCAACGAAGGCACGCCCATTCACGCATGTCTTTTGAATGCCATTCGACAATGGGGAGGACATGCAGACTCCACACAGAAGGCACTCCAGCCGAGAATCGAATGGGAGAACCTCTTGCTGTGAGGCAAAAAAGCTACCGCTGCACCATCGCGGCTTCATCCAAAATATGTTTTTAAAAATCTTTTAAAAAGCCAACTGAATCAAACTCTCCTGTGGCTCATGGTTTTAACATACAACTCACAGCTGTACCCCCATAATGTAAATACAGCTACAAAAGGTACACAAGTAGTAAAAGTAGATACTTGGGATGTAAGAAGCAGATGTGACACCTCTAAATGTGTCACCCTAGAGACAGTTTGATATAATAATAGTTACGCTCAGTCTTCCCATGAGGTGTCTTTAATGATAGCTTTAGAAAATAACAATCGATTTAACAAAAACTTGCTGACCACTAAGTAAATTAATGAAACCCATTCAGAAGTGAAGTTTAATTTAACTGTTTGATATCTAGTTTATTTAGACATCAGGTGCTAAGTCATAGTTTACTGCTAAGTTTATTTATGCATGTGACAAAAGGAGATACTGCCAGCCCAGCTAGCTGGAATTTTGTAAATAATTATATGTCATTGATGAATATTGAAATCATTTATATAAGATGCTTGTGTTACAAATGTATTAGAACTGTATGCCATGTGTATATCAAACTGCTTGTACAGACGCATGTGTTGAAAATGTATTTGCAAAGTGCTGTTTGAAATGTAACCACAGTGTGCCCTAACGGAAGAGAACAGAAATGTACCTGCACTATTGTAACTGTTTAAATGTATAGTATATTTTAACAGTGGAAACTGGAATACAGGAGGTTAACTTCAGAAAAATACCTTTAAATAAATTACTTTATGGCTAGGCCAGCTTCCAGCATCTGCCAGAGATCTGAGGAGAAGCTCTTTTTCTATGTATTTTTACAGGTAACACTAAATGCTACCAGCTGCCATCAATGGTTGTTTTGGGCATGGGAACTAAACGCCAGATGACAAGAATTATGTCATTCTGCAAGCTATCCCAGAAGTAATATTTTATGTATTAATTTGAGAAGTCTCTTAGTGAGACAGAGCATTCTGCATTCTGTCATTGACCTGACAACAACTAGAAGATCCATTCACCACACATCTGCCTTGCTCTATTAGTGAGTTCTTAGGTTACAGTAATTCTCTTAGATTCAGTCAGGAGTATACTGAGCTTAGTTTATATATCTTTCTTTATTTATTTGAGACTGTCCTGCAATGCTGTTTTAAATATGTCCTGTGGTTTTGAAATGTGATGTCACTGTGAATGTATATTTAGTATTATCTTGTTCTTTTATTAATTACTATATATTATGAAACTTGAAGTATGCATTTGTTTAACAATTACTTTCTAGTTACTAATGAAGTCTTGTACATAAAGTCTAAAATATCTTATCTAATGCTTGTAACATGTTTTTGTATAAACTGTGAAGATTCCTGAACTGTTTAAAATTTGTAGTATTTAACTGTATAACAACTAGTACCTGTATGTTAGTAGTCTAGTAATCTCTTGGAGCTTATCTCCCTGGGACTCTACTAAAAATGGACACAAATCCAGTTAGATTACCCCGGTCAACAAATGTAAAATAAAAATAAAATAAAATAAATAAAAATAAATATTTAAACCTTTTATTGTGGCAGATCTGTCTACAGATATTTAAGTTTTGAGAGTACTTGCATATTTATTTTGCGACACTGTGTGGGCCACTCCTAATAGCCTTGCTCTTGGTCAAGCTACCATTTGTGCTAATATTAATATTACACTGCAAGATTAGAGACCCTTTGTTAAGGGCATTAAAGTAGCTGATAAGGAGTGACTGGTGGCAAAAATGACTACCTTATAGTCTGGGCAGAAGGGGGCATAGCTAGTAAACCTGTGCCAGCCTTTCTCAGGTTTGTCTGTGTGTGTAAAACAAATCCCCAAGAGTGTGTGTGTGTGTGTGTGTCAACTACTGGGGCAGGGACATGAAGCACTGGTTGGACAGAGAGAGTGTTGGAGGACTTGGCGTGGAACCCTAGCTAAGGACTCAACTCTATAGCTGTGACAGTGGGGAGTCTTATTATGGATCTGGAGAAAGAGGGAGAAACCAGCCCCAGACTGACAGTGGTCTCTGTGTGATCTTGAGGGAAACTGCACTTGATGCAGAAATAGAGCTGCATCTGGAAATACTGTGTTTGTACCTGTTAACCTCCCAGTGTACATGCCCCACAGGTGCCAGTGATGAGGACTGATGCTCCTTGATTACTGGTCCAGTGGTGGGGCGTCACAATACAAAATGTCTATTATTGCTATTCAGTTTGAAAATCATCCACTGTAGCTAATACAGGCAGTCTCTTAACTAGTGATATTAATTTTATCCCCAAATATTAAATACTTATCAAAAGTAATCACAGCAGTGCCATCACTCAATCAAGATTCAATTGGTTAGATTTAGAGTGACTAAGACTTGCCAAAACCTCTCTTGCTCATCCCAGGGACCAGGACTCTTTCTCAAAAAAGTAAAGCCCAAAATTTTTACACCCTTGAATTAAAACATGCTATAAAGAGTTATGCATTGCATTAGATTTGATTAGGTCTGAAATTTATAAATGTTCATTTTTGTAATGATGCAGTTGTATAAAGAAGAATGGAATTGCTTTCACACACATTGCTTCCCATTGAAACCTGTATCATCTCATGTTGGATGGGAACACTGTGCAAATCTAATTCATTTAAATAAGAGAAAAGTTATGTTTTGATTTGAAACACTAACTCCCAAAAGAGTGCTGAGTCTTAGCTGTTTTTCAGTTCTCCTTTATTTTGACTGCTGTCTGGATTTTGAGAAACCTCTGTATTCCCAGAGAAGAATAAACTAGCACTACCCTTTTATCTTTATTTCAGATTAACTCTAATTAAACATGGAAGCACTAAATCATTCTTGTATGCACTGTAGGGAAAAGAAAACACAGCCTGCATTTCCAGGCTCAGTAAGTTCAAACTTTGATAACATACCAATGTGTCAATTTGCAGCTACTGAGAATTTACAGATAATAGTGGTAGTTAGACTATGGTAGTATCTAAAAAGTAGCAGGAAGAAGATTACTTAGCATTAGAGATAAACTTATCAGATGCCAAAATCTGCTTTAAATATTTTCTTTTTCTCTCTATAATCAATTACTTATTTGTATATTTAATTTTCTTTTATATTTTGCATAATATTCTATTAAGTAAAGTTCTTTTTTCATGTATTCAGTTATAGAAGCTTGCAGCTAGTGTTTGTGTGTGTGTGTGTGTGTGTGTGTGTGTGTGTGTGTGTGTGTGTGTGTGTGTGTGTGTGTGTGTGTGTGTGTGTGCATGTGTGTGTGTGCATGTCTGCATGTGTGTGTGTGTGCATGTGAGTGTGTTTATAACATACCTTTGGTTAAACTTTAGTTTTGCTTTTAAAATTGCATTGGAAGGCAATGGGTACAGACTAAGATCTGGGATCTTGGGGTGCCATTACCTTTAATTTTGCATTGTTATCTATGCAGTGTAAAGATTATTCTGTCATTTTAGGTGGCAATCATAATGTGAGCTGACAGTGTGCATTTCCCTTAATTTCTTAAAGTCAGCCACTTCTTGCATGCCAAATTGGTAGTCAGTTGTGCTGATTGTGAGATCATAGCCACATACCATCAATTTAGATTGATACCTCACAGTTAGACGTTGCCCGTTTGATTCTCAGTTAGAGCGTTTTCTGTGTGGTGACATGCGTGAATGGGCGTTCCTTCGTTGAAGGTTGTGCATTAGGCCCGGCAAGCCAGCATGTAAAAATCTACTGCCAATCATTAGCGGACTGGAGTTCTGCTGTGGCAACCCCATAACCGGGAAAAGCCGAAAGACACAACAACAACCAGTGGTGCAGATTAAAGCCTCAGTCCTCTGCACCTAACATCAGTTATGAAAATAATGTGTAATACAGTACATCGGATGATGCTGTAATTGGAGATGATGAAGTCACAGATATGTTGATCCAGGGGCTATAAGGCATTTATCCAAATCCTTTGATGTTGAAAAATATTTGTCCCATGTACACATCCTTTATGTGAAACCACAGTGTGGTGTGATGCAAGCACCAATCACAGATTAAGGTGTACATGCAAATCCCACTGCCCTTTCTCTTTAGTATTATATAATATTTATTTTGTCTGTTGAGGCAATAGTCATTTTATTTATCCAGCAACATATTTAAATTAATTTGCAAGACATCAGGATAACATTTCACAGCCTACTATGCATGAGCATTCCTTTATTGTGTCATATATAAACATTTTCTGGGAAATAATAATACTAGAATAAACATTTTTTATGGTTTGGGTATTAACCTTCCAGTGCTGATATTTAGCCAATGGCGGGCATAAGGATATGCAATCAAAAGTCTGCTCAGTCTTGGACAGCTATGTGGCACAGAGGGATACAGCCCTGACGATGTTCCAGGTAATGTACTTTTGATTAGTAAACCCTTTCCCTAAGGAGCTAGGCAGGGGAATTGGATGGGTCAGCATTTTGGCAACTTCACCTGCCCTGTGGAGGGGTTTGGTTTACAACCGAGGACTAAGCAATAATTGTTGGAGGTCACTTACACTAGAGCAGAGGCATGTGCACATCTAATACACATTTGGAACTACAGCAGGACATCAGGATGGCCCTGTACTTGCACATCCCTATCTCCTCCTTTCTCAGTTTCCCAGCTTCTTACACCACATATTTCCCCATTTAGAGCTCCCACTTTAAAGGTATAAGACAGATGTCCAGAAGAGTGGACAGGAAGAGTGACGAAAGGCTGTAGAACATAACTGATGGCAGACAGCTGCACTGCTCGACTCCTACTCCAAGTTATAGCGAAGGAGAAGGAAACTTGACAGCTCTGATAGAATTATTGTCCCGAAAAGTGGACAATTTGACACAGAGACTTGACGGGACCAATAACTCACAACAGGACTTTAGGGGTCCTAATACAGTTAGCAATACAGTTCCTGTACCTTTAAACACAAACTTAGTGCCTCAGTCTGGACGCTCCTTTTTTGGCGAAGAACCTACAACGTCGACTGGGATGGGAGTTCGTAGAAGCGTGATTGCTGATGCAACTAGCTTGGGACACATGCAAAGAGGAGGTTACCAGATGGATAACAATACACCGCGTACAGAACAGAACTTGAACTCTTGGGTACACAGAGCATTTGTATTTAATGACACTTGTATGATTAATGCGCCTGAAACCAACCAGGAGGTAAGCATGGATTTATTTACAAAACTGAACCTATTTGATGAGAAGTTGTGTAAGGTACGGAAGCTCCAATTAGAAATATTGTACTTCCGTGAATGCATTAACTTAAAGATCATTCCTAAAGGGCTTAGACAGTGGCAGTTCCACACAGGGCTTGTTGAAGGATCTACATTCCATAAAGCCTTAATCTCTTTGTTTGACAAACAGGGTTCAGAGTTGTTGGATTTGTTTTGTACACACTATCAATTATTAATTGAAGGCCTTTTGGCTGAAATAGAGGAGTTGGACTCCTCAATAAAGAATGACACAAGTTTTTTTAGATACCGGTTTGAGTATGACCGGATTTTTGTTAGTATCTTTCAGAATCTAACAAAATTGAATTTGATTAAAATAAAGAAAATTAAACGAGATCTTAAGGACTACGAAGCAGGTGTTGCTTATCCGAAACCACCTACTGTCCAAAGGGGAACACTTACTGGTGTTAATAATACTTCAAATACTAGGGATAATATTCAAAATGTAGAGACTGAGACACAAACTTCTTCTAATATTAATAGTCCACAAATAGAGAACAACTACCAGGCTGATTCTGGAACTACCCGTCGAAGTGAAAGATTAGCAAAAAATAATAACAATTCTGCTAATTCAAGCACTTTGGGGCAGAATAAATCTTCAGGCAACCATAACAAAAGAAATTTTCATGCACGGGCCTTGAGACCAGGGGCTCAGAATACCAGATCAATGAAGAACAAAAAGAAAAAAATGGTAGTTAATATGGACTATGGAGATTTTTTAACTAATGAAGTTAAATGTAATGTGTTGCACAATTCTAGTTTTGATTTCAAGATTTTTAATTACACAGACATTTTTATCTGTCCGGAAACAATTGATTTGTTAGCTAAGGGTTGTGCATTTGTTCCTACTGTTCAGTTTGATGTGGCAAGTACTTTGGTTGATTTGAAGTTATTCACTAGAAAACTTATCTTATTAGCTTTAATGGGGGAGAATTTGAATAACAATTCTGACTACTGTGTTTCTAGTGTTTACAATCCCCCTTTGCACCCACTTCGAGCACTTTTTGAAAAGGTGAATGAAGTAGATTTATGGAATTTAAGGAAGCCCGGGTCATTTCCAAGTTATTTGAATGGTTATAAACAAAATATTAATAAAGAGGAGACAGAAATCTTAAAATTTTTACGTCAGGCCCCGATCCGTATTATGAAACCGGATAAAGGTGGGGGCCTTGCTATAATGACTATTAATGATTATAATACAAGAATGTTAGCTATTTTAGATAGTCATACTTATGCAAGAGCCTCTAGGAATGAAATGTATGGGGCATACATAAAGGTATCAGCTTTCATAGAAGAACTTTATATTGAAGCGAGAATAGATAAAAGTTTATATCATTATTTGGTTCAACTGGCACCTAGGATTCCCCTTCTTTTTGGGATTCCAAAGGTACATAAATGTGTGAACAATCCACCTATGAGACCACTGGTGGATGGAAGAGATAGTATCACATATACATGTGCTAAAGTTTTAGATAAAATTTTACAGAAATACATTAAACGCGAGGAACAAATTTCAAAAGATTCATGGTCGTTTTTACAAGCTATTAACAATTTAGAGTTTAGTGCAAGCTGCTTTTTTGTAACAGTAGATGTAAAGGACCTATACTCATCCATCCCACATGGAGTTGGGATTGAATGGGTCTCACACATGTTAAGGATTTTGGATGCACCAACTAGTGAGACCAAACTAGTAGAAGAACTAATAGATACAATCCTTTCATATAATTATGTATTATTCAATATGAAATTTTCCATCAAAAAGTTGGAGTGGCAATGGGCTCCCGTTGTGGTGCAGGCCTGGTGAACCTGGTTATGGCATACTGGGAAAGAAATTTTGTGTTAAAAAACTCAGAGTTTGGGGACCAAATTTTGTTTTACACCCACGTTTTAGACAACATATTTATTTTATTTCAAGGAACAGATTACGAATTAAAGCGATTGTTGGAAATGTTTAACAACAGTACTGATTTCTTGAGATTCACGTCTAGTTATAGTAAGGATAGAATAGTTTATTTAGACATGGACCTAAGGAAGGATTATGATGAAGAAATGTATGTTTCTAAAATCTTTCGGAAAGACACTTTTTCCAATATGTATTTACATTTTACTAGCTGTCATCCTATATACCAGAAGAGATCTGTAGTTAAGGGACAGCTGGTCAGGGCTTCCAGGATGACCACAAGGGACGAGGAGTTTGAGGAAGAGTGTAACTTAATGTTAACCTTTTTTACACAGAGAGGTTACCCATTGCACTTCCTCCATGAGATCACCAAAGAAGTCCAGTACAAAAGGACAGCAGGAGTTTTTGTCCCAATACTTGGTAAGGTTAATGGAGAGAGTGTAGTGTTAAGAACTAATAAGGAATTGTTAAATACATGTGGCTTCATTTGCACATTTAACATTGACTCTCATAAAATAACAAACATTATTATGAAGAACTGGGACTTCTTGATGGGTGATAAACATTTTAGAGAAATATTTCCAGAAAGGCCTAAAATTATATATAGGCATGGCAACAACTTAAAAGAAATTTTGGAAACCCATTGCCGACCATTCACTAACAAAGAGGACATGTACAAGTGTAACATGTGCAGGTTCTGTAAATACATCAATGTAGGATGTAACTTTAAAATAAGAAATGAGAAATACACATCTTATGGGAGATTTAATTATAGCAGCAAGCAGGTGGTTTACCTAGCTAAATGCATACTTTGCCCAGCTTTCTATATCGGTAAAACCGATAGAAAGTTTAGCGAAAGAATTTATGAACATATTTATTGTATCGGTAGAAATAAATTGGAAAATGCACTAGCTAGGCACACCAGTGAATTTGAGGATCATGAATTTAAATTTAGGGCTATCGACCAATTGAGGAATGATGGAAGGGGTGGTCCAGAGTCCCTAAAATTGGAAAGGAAAGAACTCTTATGGCAACTCAGGGTGAATGCCTGTCAATATCCAGGCATTAACGAAATGAGCTCTATCATGTGTATCCTAAGGTTGAAAAACGTAGCTAGATAATGCTAAAATAGTGTTATAATAAACCACCATACTAATATCAAACTTGTATGATATCCCCTGATTAATTAAGGTTTATGGAAAATTAGGTGGTTTAATAGATCAAGTTATTTGAGGTTATGAAACAAATATTCCTCTAGTGGAAGCTTGGATAATTAAACCTGGGTTCTATGGAATTTTGAGAGGTGCATTCATGGTACATTTATACATCACAGGTTAATGTTTCATTCTATTTAGTTTATTTTAATTAAATTGATTTATTTTATTTCATTTTATTTGATTCTATTCATATTTATATATTTTATGTTTATGTTTTCTTTATTAAATTTAGTTTAATGTATTGCTAACTGTAAGGTGACGTTTAAGACTTGCATCACTTTATAGGTGTTATATAAGTTTCTTAGACGTGAATAAAGGTTTAAAAATTATGTCAGCCTTGGTGGGCAAAGTACTATAGTAGGGCATAATGAAAATATATATATAAAAGTAGTGGCACAAAATCATTTGTTTATGTCAAAATTTTAGTATACAATTTTAAGGACTTATTGGATTAATATGTGCTTGTTAACACTATGCTTTAAATAACAGTCCTTTGGTATTGTCAAAGTTTCTGAAGAAGTTAAGACATTGGTCTTGACAAAAAGTTTATCGCTATTTTAACGCATTTAAATTAAAATTTTTTGAATTTTTTTACGTTTTTATACATTTCCACAAGTCGTGATTTAAGCAACTTGCTTGTCTGGGTTCCATGTATTTTTTATTTTTTGTTTTGTAGTTTTGGCACATTTTTTTCTCAGTTTGTTATTGTTAAAAATAGACCAACTTAATGTAAGCCTGTATGTTGTTACAAATTGAATATGCAACAGACGTCAGGTAGTGAAAATTTCTGGTAGCCATTCTGAACATAAAATTGTAACTTGTGGAATGCTACAGACAGTGCTAGGCACTTTTGTCTTAGGCATTTATTTTGCTGAGAGCCAGTACAATATCCCAGAAATGTGGTTGACCAAGTTAGTTTATGACTGCAAGCTAAACAATGTTTTCTACTCATCCACTAATAACAAATAACTCCAGAAGACTGCAATATGCACATACATAGTGTACTGACAATAGTTTCAAGTTTATTGCAAAAACATGTAGCATAGTAGCATTCTGCAAAAAAAAAGACACCCCCATATGTTATAAAAGGTACTTCCCATCAGCTAGACATGGTCAAAAGACACATGGGAACTTATGTGGATGTTTTTCTCTCATTCAGTCAAGTTTCCAGAATATTCAAGGCATTCTTATATCTGGCCCAGTTAATTTCCAAAGGAATATCTTTAAGACCAAATAAGTCTTCTTCCCTTATGAGACCCATCATCAAATACAATGCCCCCTTTAGTATGTACACATCCAAGCATATTGCTCTTCTTGCAAGGCCCCAAGGATTTTTAAGCAATACAATTTAAATGCTTTAAATCCTTCAACTGTCTTGCATGATTAACACAGCTCTCCCTATACTCAGTAGTGTACATTCTGCTCTGAGATTACCTGTGTCTCTCTTTTTGAACTGTAAAAGACATAGTCCTATATGACGTTTGATCTTTTTGCAAAACCAGTGGCTCTTCTAACACCTGTATTAGGAACTTAAATCTACATTAATAACTATGACTCACTGGAATAAGTTACCACAACAGGTCAGACAAAGTAGTGCTTAGACTACCTTTAAGGCTAGTCTTGCATGGACGGGTAGATACAGATTGATTCCAGGATTGTCTTGCATGGCCGGTTCGATCTGGGAGTAAAGCAATATTAAGTGCTTCAATAGGGAGGCATGAACTTTTAAGTGTCTTTTCAAACCTGTATATGGCTAGGCATGTTATGGTTCTTTTGATCGTTTGCCTAGTATTTTTTCCTGAGTTCCTGGGGAATGTTGTATGGATGAATGCTCTCAACTCTAAGAAGAATTATTTTCAGTAACTTGCAGAAACATTTCATTGTTTGTATTTACTCACCAGTATACAAAGCATTCCTAGAACTGCATAAAGTATTCAAAATAATACAATACATTGGAATAAGTTACCACAACAGGTCAAACAAAGTAGTACTTAGACAACCTTTAAGGCTAGTCTTGCATGGATGGGTAGATACAGATTGATTCCACGATTGTCATGCATGGCCGGTTCGATTTGGGAGTAAAGCAATGTTAAGTGTTTCAATAGGGAGGCATGAACTTTTAAGTGTGTCTTTTCAAACCTGTATATGGCTAGGCATGTTATGGTTCTTTTGATCGTTTGCCTAGTATTTTTTCCTGAGTTCCTGTGGAATGTTGTATGGATGAAAACTCTCAACTCTAAGAAGAATTATTTTTAGTAACTTGCAGAAACATTTCATTGTTTGTATTTACTCACCAGTATACTAAGCAGTCCTAGAGCTGCATAAAATATTCAAAATAATACAATATTTTGGAACAAATTTGCTTTTGTTGGACATTTCTGTTACTGAAGCTATTTACATATGAATATTCCATCACAAATGTTTTTATAATAATACCACATATGAGCATGGGACACAACACAAATAGATGTTACTTTATTGGGAGTACTGATTAATTGTCATAGAGCAGTCAAAGAATGCTACAGATATAAATATCCCTTTGACCATAGCAAGGATAAGATTTATAAGAATTATAATCACTTAGATTAAGGTTTGCACTATAACAAAATGCTTTGTCATGACATCTAATATGCCAACCAATCTGATATAAAATTATTCCTATTAAAAAAAACATCATGACTTCAGCTCAGGCACTGGAGGAGCTGCTGAGGAAGGGGTTGAAAATTGTGGCTTTGTTGAGTCACCCACCACAGGAAGGAAGGAGGAGTTTCTGTCCATAATGAAAATACATCCCCATTTGTGGAAATGTGCCATAATAGTAATACAGATCACCAGACAGAGTACAGCATCAGGGGGATAGCTAGCTGATATTATGTGCATTAATGAGTGTGATGTCATATGCTCTGCCCAGTTAAGGCAAGCAAAACATCTCCACTGATATGAAGGGACAATATATATGATGCTACAGGCTTCTGCTTACCACTTCCCCTGCCCAGCCCACAATTGCTGAGGTTCAAGCCCCAGGGGTAGTAGTGGTGATAATAAGGACAAAATGGTGCAGTTGGGCAGGTGACGTCAGCTGGGAGCATGTGGAATTGGGGAGACTCATAACTTAATGTAATCAGTATCATGCACAATACAGTATAAAGCAGACAAACATTTGTGCAGGCCACTGTACAAAAGTACTATATCTATAAGTAGCCAAAGTGACATACCCTAATCATCAGTTGCTCGAAGTACAAGACACCAAAGAACGCAAGCTGATCACTGTTTTCCATAAGAAATTATAGCAATTTCTAAATGTGTGTTGCCAGTGATTCCCTTCTTTTGAAAGATTTCTCATTCTTCAGGATGGTACAACTATAAAATTGGTATACGTAACTTCAGGAAGTATGGGGGCATGACACTCACATCCAAAGTGAAAAAGGGGCTTGTCCCCCCCGCAAAAAAAACTCTTTCTGTTTACTTTTTTGCTCTTCTGTGTTTCTGGCATGAGGTTTCAGTATTTCTGATGTTCAGGTTTTGCTGCTCAGCTTTGCATAGTAGAACCTACAATACCTGTCAATACAGTTGCCACAGAACAAACAGGTATCTAAGCAAGTCTCCACCAAAACATGTAATGGAAAATATACGAAACAGCAGAGTAGGAGTGAGAGAAAAATGTCATTACTATGCACATAATAGATGGCATTCAGCAGTTATGAAAATCACAAACTATATCATAAAAAAATGTTAATGACAAATGTTAAACATACCACTAATGGATGTGATCTCCCATATGCAGTACAGAAGAAGCAATCCTGGGTAAGTTGTGATTAATGGGCAGAACATTCTTGGCAAATATCAAAAACTGAAACTATAGTGATCTCATACTGCCTTTGGAAATGATCTGTTCCTATCAATGCATTAAAAAACTAAATACTTGAAGAAATTAAAATAAAAAAAGATTCACTTATAGGAATAGTGCAATTTCATGAATGAACCAAAGAAGCATAACTATGACCCAGCACCTCATGTACAGGACCAGGCACATTGCAGGTAATTCATGACCAGGAACAGAAGCTAGTTGGGTAGAAAGGTATTGTGATTAGCTGCCTTTAAGGTCAGGTGTTAGGGAGTTCCATTGCTTTGATATGTAAACAGCGTATAAGGAGTCACTATAGTGATTGCTGGATTTGTTCACCTCTGTTATGTTAAAGGAATATGATCTTAGGTTTTTTGACTGAACATATTTATTAATAATGCCCCTACTGAAGGACACACTTATTGACTTTAGATAATATGTTGTGGGTGTTTTTTAACAGAGTGGGCTTTAGCAAATGATTTAGTTTTAGGCAGTTAAGTTTTTGCAACTGCTTTACTTCATCTGGGGACATCAGTGGTATATTTGGTAACCTTGTTATAGTCTTTGTTCCAACTTTTGGAGGCGCGTTTTAGGAATGTTAATGAGGGCAGGTGAAGTCTTTAATAGGGTAGGTAGGAGCAATGTTTTAACTGTGTTTAGTTGTGCTGACTCGGTTAAGTAGACCTTGTATTTATGGTGCCATACTCTATCAAAGGATAGTTTATGGTCAATGATTACACCTAGAAGTTTAGCATGGGTGTCTTGTGCAATTGATGCATCATTTTAGAGGTAATTGAGGTTTCACCATACCCATACAGTTGTAGTTTTCTTTTATTGTCATTGAGTAGGAGGTATGAGTCAGACAGTCACTCTCTACATTGAACGTTTTGCTGTGTAGCAGTTTGTAGCTGGTGGAGGTAGGTATCAGTGCAAATGGGCATGGAATCATGTGCACAATGAACTAATTTAGAAGAGGGAATTGTAGTAAGCACATTATTAATAAAAATGCTAAATAAGATTGAACCAAATGTGGAGCCCTAGGATCACTTATGTTGGTGGTTTGAAAATCAAAGAATGATTATGACAGCTAACCTCTTGAGATCTACTGGAAGGGTAAGTTTGGAACAGTGTTGGCCTTGGACAAGTCCAGAAAAATAACAGCGTTGGAACCAGTTTTTATTATGGTGAATATAGTTTAGGAAGGATGAGAAAACAGTTTCTGTGCTGTGAGAGATTGCAGGCTGTTAGTTGTAAAATGTTGTATGAGTTGCTTCTACATACATTTGTCAAGTATTAAAGAAAGGGGTAATTAAATGGCTATTGGTCAAACGTTAGTGAGGTTATTTTAATTTCTTCCATTATGAAGTAGTGCTATGATAGATTGTTTCTAATGCTGAGGGACATACCATTGAGACAGGAATCTGTTAATAAGTAAATTATAATTTTTAATTTGTCTAGCATTAATCTGTTGTAGATCCAGTAAGCCAGAAATAAAGTCTTTTGAGAATCTCTTATTATTGTCAGAGATGTCAGCATCTAGGAAGTGTTTTTTGAAAAAGAAGGAGATATTTTTACCTGTTTTATCAAGGGGTGGACTAGATGCAAAGCCAGATGTAGCACACGGCTTCCTAAGCAGTTGCTTATGGCCTGGTGATACCTGGAGAACTCCATTAACACTGTAATCCCCATTATTCAGCCAACATTATTGAAGTATCTTTGTTGTATGAGACTGACTGTGATGTAATTGTGTTAGTCTATGCAAAGTTCAATAATTCAAGTTGAGTTCCAACATAATTATGCATCACTGCATGCAGTACCAGTAAAGGAATTTAATAAAAACCTCCCTCAACACTTATTACCCTTCTATGTGTTCTACCAGCCCACACACAAACATACATTAGTTTGACCATTGGCTTTTTCCATTGATGGGGAAGGGGGAGGCATTAAGTTTTTAGCAGCCATGTTTACTTATTATTAGTTATAAGCTTAATCGGAAGCAGACTTTTTTAGGCATTTCTGCTTTTTTTTTCGATTTTGTATGATAACACATCTACTCTCCATTCCACTCTCTCTCCCCATTCCTGCTACTTGGCCATGTCCCACGCTCCCTATTAGATTTGGTCACTCTTGTTGCAGACAATATTGGAAAAAAAGGATAACTGGATTCTTTCATGTTTCCTAGAAAGTTTAACAAAATTAAAATAAACAAATATTTAAGTTGCTTCACTATTTCTTCAGCTAGCCTAGTTAACAACTGGAAAACAGAAATTAGAATTTTATTTATTTATTTATTTAATCAATTAAAAAGGAATCTATACTTTGTCTTATAAATCTGTGGTGGTGGTGCTGCGGTAGCATTGTCGCCTCACAGTAAGATGTTGTCCTGTTCGATTCTCAGCTAAAGCGTCTTCTGTGTGGAGACATGCGTGAATGGGCGTACCTTTGTTGAAGGTTGTGCGTCAGAGCTGGCAACTCGGCATGTAAAAATCTACTGCCAATCATTAGCGGACCGGAGGTTCGCTGTGGCAACCCCTAACCAGGAAAAGCTAAAAGACACAACAACAACTTCCTCTTATAGCATGGGTCAGCTTACAGTTCCTAACTTCCTCTACTGCAAGAGAGATCTGTGCCTTCAGTTTTTACTCATGATTCTTTGGTTATACTTAATTTGAATTTCAGGGTGCATGTCTGCGAATATGCCCATGTGTGAATTTGTACAAGTGTATGAGTGTATGCCTGAATATGCATTTATGAGTGTATGGGGGGTGCAATGGGCAGAGGCCAAAGCTCTGCACTCTCAACAGCCCACAATGCAGTCAGTAATGCCAGTCATTACAGTTTCCAACATTCTAGTTGTTTATACGCCTCATGCATACCTGCTCTTCCCCTTTTTAAGTGAATTAGAGTTATTTGCCTTTCATCTGAGATTTTGCAGAATGTAACTGTTTTTGCCACACATTTTTACGATCACTTGTGGAATACTTGATTTTTCTGGTAAATTAATCTAATGCCTTTTTTCAAAATGTTTGGTTTTCTGGTATATAAAAATCATTAAAATGAGTCAGTAATACCAATTATTAGAGTTTCATAGTTTTCATTTTTCAGAAAAAAAGTATACCTATGCAACACCTGTTGTTCTACTAACTATTCATGGACATTACAGTTGCTTGGCTTTCATTTCTTTCCAGTTTTGCAGAACAGTTCTGATTTTGCCTCATAGTTTTGAACTGTCTCTCATTAAATTCTTAAATTTTATTTATTTATTTACACTTTGGTGACAGAGTTAGTTCCTCTATGCCAATGGCCTATTTTCATTGGGTGATCCAAGGTGGTATTTATAATGACTAAGGGAGATTTGGCCAGGGAACTGGGCAGCTTCCCCTACTCGCTGCCACACTTGCAGTCTATATGTCCTATGACTGCATGCATGCATACGTTCTCAGCACAGGGGCAGCTAGGAGAACAGTGCAGTATAATGGATAGAGAGCTAAGCTGACGCAAATGCCAGATCCTAAGAGGAGATCGAGATTGATTCAGAGAGATTTACCAAAAAGTAAAAAGTAAAAAACAAAAAGAAACTCCAACAACCAAGGCGGTCTGAATAAAAGCAGTTTTAATCCACATAGTAAGTGCTTTCAAACACAAGGTTCTTCGTCAGACTGAATAAAAGAGCATCATACAATTCAACCTGAATTGTATGATGCTCTTTTATTCAGTCTGACGAAGAACCTTGTGTTTGAAAGTGCTTACTGTGTGGATTAAAACTGCTTTTATTCAGACTGCCTTGGTTGTTAGAGTTTCTTTTTGTTTTTTACTTTGAAGTCAGTTATTTTGGGAAGCTCCTACAGGTTTCCTGACTGGAGGTATTGTTTTCTTCTGAGATTTACCAAAAAGATGTAAGTAACAGTAGACGTTATGCTAGATTCAGAAGACTTATTCCAGAAGGAGTTGTTTAGTAGTTTGAAGAGAGATGAATGGTCAAAGCAGGAGAGATGGTTACAGCTCTCCAGTTTGGAGGGTTGTGGAAGATTTATTGGTAGACTTGATGGAGGAAAACTAACCGGAGAGTGAAAATGACTTATCATGTGGTGAAGTAATGGATAAAATCCAAAAAGAAGAAGTAGAAGAAATAAATAGAAAACCATTCACAAAAGTAGTGAAGGAGAAGAAAGAAGGGAAAAGAGAGAATATAATGGGGAAGAATAAGAAAGAAAGAAAGTTTATTGTATGTATACAAAGTAAAGAAGAGAAGGAGTTGAACAGGTATGAAATATGGGACACAGTGATTGTGTCTTTAGGAATAAAAGCTCAAGGGGAAAGAGCATTTATTTTGATAAAAAAGGAAACATATTGTAACATTTTCTTTGAAACTGCTGCAGGACTTGAAACTTTTTTGGGTGACTACAAAAAAAAAAAGATATATATCCATGGAATAAGTATAATGTTAAAGCTTTTTATCATGAAACAGAAAATAAAGTGAATATTCAGTTTCGAACAGAGACTGACAGAGAAATTGTTAAAAGCATTTATTACAGAACGTTTTTAATGAGGTTAAAAGTATCTCAAAAGTATTGGATAACAGCAGATTATGGAATGGGGGTTGGGGCTGTAATGTGATATTGAAAACAGACAGTGACAGAATTACACATATTCCCAGTATGATTAATGCTGAAGGAAATAGAACTGTTGTAAGATATTGGAGGCAACCAAAAACATGTTTTGTTTTTGTTGTGGAAAGGAGATCATTTTGTAGGTAATTGATGCAAAAGATGTAAACTGGAAAGTTATAAATGTAAACAGGCAGGGCATGTATGAGCAGACTGTAAAAATAAAAAAATGGAAAAATTATGTGTAGAAGGAAATGCAATTGATAATGAAAAGAGTAAGGAATCAAAACCACAAGAAGACAGACTGAACGTGCAATGATGTTAAATACTGGAACACAAGATTTAGAAACAAAAGAAAGGAAAAAAAGTAAATTGGAAATAGACATTAGTGATGAAGGGGGTATTAACTGTAAAGTAGCTAAACAGAAAAACTCTTTGGAAAAAGAGTGAAGGATAGAAAATAAAATTCTAAAGTTTAGGATTAAAAGTGAAGAAGGAAATGAAATTGATAAAAATAAATAATTCCATATAGACCAAAAAGAAGAGAAGAGAAACAAATCTTCTTCTTCCGGCTTTTCTTGATTAGGGGTCACCACAGCAGATCACCTTGTCTGCTCATGATTGGCAGTGGAGTTTTACAGTGTCGAGTTGCCATCCCGGCACCCAACATTCCATAGAAGGCACACACATGCACACACTCAAACCTAGGGCCAATCCACTGCTAGCATGTCTTTGGGATGTGGGAGGAAACCGGAGCACCAAAGAAAACCCACGCGACCACAGGGAGGACATGCAGACTCAGCACAGAAGGCACTCCAGCTGAGGATTGAACCAGAGAACCTCTTGCTGTGAGGTGGCAATGCTAACCACTGCACCACCGTGGTCACCCAAGAGAAGAGAAACAAATAATCTTAGAATTTTACCAGTTAATGTGACTACTATAAAAAGTTTAGTAAGAAGGATTGTAAAATCATTGTATAATAAACATGAAGTAGCTATTATAATATTAGAATTATACACAGGTTTATCAAAGAAAGAGAGATTACAAACATAAAACTTATGGAGACTGAGTTTAATTTGGAATTTGAGAGAAGAGACTTGTTCAGGAACAACATTATTATATAACACAGCAATTCTTATATTAGACCTTACTTAAGTTAGATTAGTACAATTACTTGCAGTAGATTTAAGATGAGAAAATAAATTATATAGAATTATATAGTATATGCATATATATCATATAAAGAGAGAGAAAGTTGTATAAAGAGATATTTGCTTACATAATAGTTAATAAGGACATCATAATTACATGTGATTTAATTGTGATTTAAGGGATAAATAAGATAGATCAGGCAAGAAAATAATGAGAGTGATCACAAAATGCAGAAACGTGGTATTAGGGAATATAAATACAAGCACATATAAGGGAGGAAATTTTAATACAGAGATTGATTTTTTTTAGTTTCTAAAAGTTTAAAGATAATTATAGAAGAAGCAGTACAAACATGTTTTTTAGATCACGTGACAATACTGATAGAAACTGAAGAAAATAAAGAACATATAAAAATTGGTAAAGGAATTAAAAGGATAAATGAGAAAGTGTGGAATGAAAAAGGAAAAGGTAACATATGTCACTTATGGAAAGATCATACAAATATGAGAACTTGTTTTAATAATTGTACAGAATGGTGGTTAGCATTTAAAGAGAAAAATAAACTAGATTATTTGCAATAGGAATGTGGCATTTTGCCAACACGTAAAGAGCAAAATGCTCAAACAGTGAAAGCTCAGGTCAGCGATTTATTTTCCCTCGGGAAAAAATTGCTTAGCCTGAGTGACATTGCCCTTTACCCCCCTGTAGTGCAATCTCAGAGTTGGTATATTTAGTTAGGGGGGATTAAGGGCATAGCCCCCTACATCGAGGGGTGTGGGGGGTGAACCCCCCCCACTTTAAAATTTTTAACTAGTGTGCTTGTTGGTCTAACGACTTTTTCCCTAGGAAAAAAAAAATTGGTAATCTGGGGTTTCACTGTTTTAGCATTTGTTTTTACATATCAGTGAAAGGCATTCACTGTAATGCCATTTCAACAATTTAATATAGACCAAATAAAGCATTAGAAAGTTTGGAAAGACATGAGAATGTATATTATGGAAAAGAAAAATAGATATATAAAAGAAAACAAGATAAAATAAAGAGATTGCAGTATAAACAAAGATATTTTTTGCATGGAAAAAGGAAGAGGTGTTTCCTTATTTAAATAAAATGGTAAAGCAAAAAGCAGTATAATGAGAGACATGAAAAGTGAAAAAGGGAAGTAGAAAAACAACAAAGCAGAATTATAGAAATTGCAGTACAGTATGTTAAAGAGATGGTGAGGAAAAGAAACCTAAAAAATGAAAATAGTTGGAATGTTAAGCAATTTACTAAAGAAATAAATAAAGACGTGGACAAGCAGATTACTATAATGTAATTAGATATGATAATAATGAAAGTAAATCTTAATTCTGCTGCAGGTTTATATGGTATAGATTATTTAATGTATAAGAATTTAGAAATATGGCAAAAAGAAATTTTAATATGTATATTTGAAGAAATGGTTAAAATGTGGCATTTGTCATACACAGATAAGTGGTGGTATTAGGAAATGTACATGGAAGAAAGGAGAGAAAGTTGAAAAGAGTACTTGGCAACTGGTTGTATTAAATAATGCTGAATATAATATACTTATAATATACTTATAAAAGTAATACAAATGAGAATGAGTATTTGTGAAAGTAAAGTAAAAGGATATCGGGAAGCATTAATGATTTTTAGAGAAAGATGATATTTAAAAAGAAAATAATATAGCATAAATATTGGTAGGGGACATAAATAAAGCATCTGATATGATAGATCATGCTATAGTATGGAAAATAATGAAAGGATTTAATTTTAGGAAACATAGTAATAGTAAAATAGGAGTTCTGACAAATGGTTGGTTAAGTGAAGAGACAGAGATGAATAGGGGTTTAAAACAAGGATGTCCAATCAGTAGTAATTTATTTGTGATAGTTATGAATTGTATAATAAAAAATAAATAAATGAAAAAGGCACAGTATACACAAAGAAATGGTATTGAATATCCAGTTATTATGTCTTATGTGGGTGATATCATTCTTATGACTAAGGAAAGTAAAATGATGGAAGAAATGGTTCTCAGCATAAATAATAGTTTACATGATATAGGAATGTCCTTAAATAGAGAAAAAAGTAAGGGGTTTGGATCAGAAGAGAAGATGAAATTAATTCAATTTGGCATAAAAGAAATATTGGTTTTAGGAATAAAATTTGGTACACTGAGTGTGGTTAAAGAACAAGAACTGACATTATTTCAAGAATTAAGATATATTAATATTATATAGAATAGATACAAATTATCTTATAGGAAAAATGTGCACTTGATAAACTCGATATGGATGGGAAAAATAGCATATATAGCCGGTGTATATATGATGCTAAAGGATCTGGAAAACAGTTTATTGGATTAATATTTAGGTTTAGTTGGGGATCTAAACTGAATCCAATAAAGAGAGGAGTATTGTATATGGATAAAAATAATAGTGGTTTGGGTTTACTGAATCCTATAGTATATGGGGAATTGTTAAGTTTGTATAGGGTGTGAAGATAGATAAATGGAAAAAGAAAGTAATTTGGTGACAAGACTGTTCAAGATAAAATATGATAAAGAATGGAATTTACTGAAATTGCATAAGAGGTAGAGAGAATAGAGAAATGAAGAAATAAAAATGTATCTAGAAAGGATAAAAATGTGGAAGTTAAGTATAGAAAATGTGGAAGAAACTAGGAAATTATGGTACAAAAACACAATGATAGAAAATTATCGTGTAAATCAAATGGAAACACTTGATGAAATTAAACATAAAAGCTATAAAAAAACAAATAAATCATGTTTGAAAAATGTGGAATGAAAGATTTTCTATGGAGATTACAAATTAATTAACTGACAGTGAAAGGAAATATACCCTATCAAAAAGAAAATGAAAGGGTGTGCATTTTTTATGGTGAATTAGAAACTGCAGATCATGTTTTTCTAATATGTAAAGAGTAAAAATTATGGGAAAATAATAGAGAAAAATGTAAGATTTAGACAAGAAAGTGTTGTGTATTATATGGACAATTTGAAATGAAGGATTGAATGAGATTATGCTTAATGGAAATTGGGTAATATCAAATATAGTATGAAAAATTAAGCGGTGGGTATGGAAAAAGGAATGAAGTTCCATAATTATGTGATGTGGTAAAAAGGATGAAGGCATGAAAACCTGATGTAAATCTTTGTAAGCATGTAACTATGTGACTATGTCAACTTGTATATATTTGTAAATATTTGTAAATACTTGTATATAATACAGGACCTGCACTATTCTTGATCAGTGCCATGGGATCTTTTCCATCCACCTGAACTATCATAAACTTAGGCAGATGGGCCTCAGTTTAATGTGTCATTCGAAGGACAGTGAATCACTAAGGATAACAGTCAGTCAGTAATGTCAGTCATTAGACTTTCACAGTTCTTAACTGTTCAGAAAATTTATGTTGATCCAACATCTGTTATTCTCATAACTTTTTAAATTAAATTATTATTTTTTATTTATTTGTTTGCATTTGTCTACTCGGATAGTGTATTGATCAATATTGATATATTTCAAGCTCAGCCTAGATGAAATACAAACCATTTCACAAACAAAACAATATAAAACATATTTTGTTTATGATCTTACTGAGTCATTCATTTTTTTATATCAGGTAAAAAACTATTTTTATTACTATTATATTTATAGGTCATGGTCTAGAACTGCTTTTGTATTAACTCTATCTCAATTAGGTCAGCAGTCCACAATGCTAAAACTAGACAAGAGACACTTGTAGTGCATTCACACTACAGGAGTAATAGTGCAATGTTCATGCTTTCAATGCCATGCAAATGATCAGGTCATTGTTGAACACTATCATGTGGATAGGGTCACCATATGGGAGTTAGTAAACATGTCACCAGCAAATGGAATTAAGAGGGGAAGACAGATTATCCATCCCTGTGGACACAAACATTTGTGTAGGACTAACCATCTTTGATATGTTGAGCTTTCAGCATTTACAAGCGACACTAGGAATTTAACAGGTATCAACATCTCAGATTCTATACCAGGTCTATAACATGATCTTGCAGCATATATGTAAGAATATGTTGCTTCTATAAACTACAAAAGAGACAACAAACACTATTCAGACATTTTAGAACATGTCTCCTTTCCTATTGTCCATCAAGGCCTCAAATGCTCTGCAGGGTGCTTGGTACATCATATGGATTATTTCCACTTCTTCAACTGCCAGGTATTTTGGAATGCACAGAGTATTGCAAATAACTACAAACTCAGGAGGAAAAAGCATACAAACTTTAATAAGACCATCAAATATTTACTAATATGAAGAGAAACTATTAAACAATGGTAAAGAAACACCAAGGTAGGAAAAACAGTAGAGAGTTTTATTAAAAAAGTAAGCACTTTCATTTCTTACAAATAACAAACTTCTTCAAACTGACTACTAGAAACAAATAAGTGACATACTTCTACTTAACAAACTGCGTTGTGTTGGTGTACCATCCAAGTAGTTCCCAAGATTGCCACATCTGGCATACATAACAATCTTTACAAGCATTTCATGCAGGTTGACCTTCCATAGGGTTAGCACATGGGGGGGTTCACAAATTGGCCAGTATATAGGCTAGTGTATATAGTTCTCATTCAACAGGCAGCACCCCACATACAACGGTGCCCAGTTTTATGAGTTGCAGGTGATTCTGTGTATGTCTTGGAACTATGAATGATGACCTCTATCTGAAACCCATACTATGGCTGAGAGAGCATATAACACTATGCATTGACAAACATGGAATGTTACTGAACATGTGTTTAAATTCTTAAAGGGATGCTTCTATTGATTGGATACATCTGCTGGCTCACTCCAGTTTCTACTTGAAACCTGAAGTCATATATTCTTGGCATGCACCAAGTTACACAATAAGCTAGTATGCAAATAGATGCAGCATGGGAACATATCAGTACTGCCTGAGGGACCTGTTGGAGCAGCAGATGAGGACTAGGATGAAGAGTCATTGATAGGGCTTTTTTCCCTACCATAAAAAGAATATATATATATATATATATTTTTACTTAAGCTTTGATGTTGCTGCTCAGCCATATCAGTTAAGCAACACATCAGCAGGAAAGTGTAATCAGGGCATCACAAGTTTTTCACCATCTGTGAAAGTGTGATTCTAGTCTGACACTTCATGCAGAGAATTAAACTCTATGAGATGTTAATGAGATCCCATGCCAGAGATGATTTCATATCATTGGACTCCATTTGCCTAGTGCATGACCTTGAACAAGTCATTAATCAGACAGTGCTTTGGAGCAATTGGGATTTTGGGCTCGGCTACTTAATAGTCCCCCGGACTGCATTCCAAGTAATTTTCTATAAACTTAAGACCCTACAAACTTAGCCCACTTTAACAGGCCAGTATGCATTTGGCGTTGTGCTTATGAATTGCATGCAGTCCTATTTGCACTGGTACTCCATGCAAAGAATACTATTATATACAGTCAGGTAAAACTGCATTCAATGTGTTATCCCTTAGTATATCATTCTATATGTATTACACTGAGCTCCGGAGCATAGTTCTACAGCAAAACGACCAGCCCTGCCACATGAGATACAGTGTTTAATCCTTCCCAAGATAACTAGTATTTGGATGAATTTTCACAGAATGGCTGTGTTGCAATTTATTAATCTTGTGTAGAAGCATATAAGACCTCTAAAGTTGATAAATGAATGTAATATATACCTTTAATCTTTTCTTCGGGAAACTATAAACCTTTCCAAATGGTCATATCACTCCCATTCCATACCTGATCAGTCTCTTCTGCTACTGCTTTTTCCTATTTAATGGCCTTGTAACTGAACCAGAGTGCATTCAGTCTACATCTTAACTCTTTTTTTTTCCCATGGCCTAACCTCCTCTTTTGTCTTTTTTCATTACCAGTTCTTTATTGTAACAACTCTGTTTATTTAAACTCATTTAAGTCTTAATCTGCTGTATTGTGTCTTTCAGTTTAAGGTATTTCAGAATGTATTATTACTGTATAACCCAATTGTTTATACAATTGCATAACTGTAAAGCTCAAACTGCCTTTTCTGCTAAACTATGTCTGTGAAACTGATTTCTAGCACACACACACACACACACACACACACACACACACACACACACACACACACTCACACATGCATATATATATATATATATATATATATATATATATATATATATATATAGTAATTTATTTATTTATATATATTTTTTTGATTGGAGCTTTTTTCTACCTGGTTCTGAGTTGAAAAGGAATTTTGTCCATACAGATTTTCATGAAAAACAATATTCAAGTAAAATAAAACAATAAAATAAAATAAAAATTTGTTGAGTGCAGAACCATTTGACATACCATTTTGAATGTTACAAATTAACATTCTAAGCACTCTGCATGACAAGATATTTAAAGTTTAATGATGATGTTGTTGTGTCTTTCGGCTTTTCCCAGTTTGGGGTCGCCACAGCGGAACTCCGGTTCGCTAATGATTGGCAGTAGATTTTTTACATGCCGAGTTGCCAGCCCTGATGCACAACCTTCAACAAAGGTATGCCCATTCAAGCATGTCTCCACACAGAAGACGCTCTAGCTGAGAATCAAACAGGACAACGTCTTACTGTGTGGCGACAACACTACCGCAGCACCACCATGATGTATGCTGAAATTCTATGAACATTCTGTATTCATTTTTTTATGTTTTCATGTTTAAAATGTGTGTTATAAATACTCATTTATATCTGCACCTGCAGTTCTGACCATATTTTCCCCTTTTGTTCTTTCTTTTTGTACCCATTGTTATAGACTGTAATGTTACTACAATATTTAATCAGAAGAAATCATTTTGAAAATAGTTGGAAGCTGAAAAAATATATATTATACATCCATATGACATTACTCATTTTGTTTGCTGAAACAGGTGATAACCTTTTATCTTATTCTTTCGCTTTCAGGTGGCTAATGCTAACCTTGCCCCAATCCTAACTCTACATAATAGTTTACAAAACTCCTTTCCCTAACAGTATCACTACATAAGACACACACATACACACACACACACACACACACACACACACACACACACACACACACACACACACACACACACACACACACACACACACACACACACACTCACAAGACAAGACATGTGCATCATACAAGACACACACAAACTATCCCTTTACCGAACTTTTAACCTAACCAGCAAACTAATGCACAAGCACTCTAACCCGCTATACAAATACTCACACATGCTCCAATTCCAACTTACTTAACAGAACAAAGTGGAACCCCCCCCCCCCGTATTCAATGTAAGATGCACTTGATGTATAGTACATGCAACTGGCTTAAGGAACTGGATGTTATTTCAAATTACCATTCAACAAAATAACTGGCAACATAAAAAACTGGCCATAGTGTCTATCTATATACCCCCCCCCCCCGGCAACAGCATTCCAATTCTTGAAAATATCTTATCTTGAATCTTCCAAAATATATCATATGAAACAATCATACTAGGGGATGTTAATATTGATTGGAATAAGCTCTCTCCTACCCACCCCCAGTTCCTCCATTAACCTATTTAGCTTCAGTCAACTTATTTCTTCTCCCACTCGCATACACAAAAACTCCAGCTCCATACATGACTGGATCTTAACTTCCAACCCCAGTCAGAATCACAATCCCACCACCTTATCAGACTCAATAAATGATCACCTGCTATCACAATACTAAGGCTACCTTCTCAAACCCCTAAAACCCACCTATATAGACAGTGCCATAACCTGTCCAAATGCAATGCAGAAACTTTTAAGTGCCATCTCTCCCTGATCAACTGGTCTCACCTGTATAACCTTCCTCTAAATGATGCCGTTTTTGAATTTAACAAAATTTTCCTAAACATACTAAATGCCCTAACTCCCATTAGGAAAATTAGGATCAAATCAAATCCCACTCCCTGTCTCTCCAACGATTCCCTTTCCACCGCAAGACAATACTTGGAAAAATGGTCTGAGTCAAAATCTCCTTCTCTCTTCCTTAAATATAAAGAACTCAGAAATATCACTGAAAAACATATTATTCAGGACAAAACAAAATTCTATCAAAAAGCCCAATCCACCCAGTTTTCTAACCCCTGGGGGCACACTATGAACAGTGTACTCCATCCTGGTAAACCCTCTACCCTCAATCCTTCCCCTGACAAAACCTATCTTGAAACCACCACTCTTCTAAATAACTACTTTATAGACTCTGTCAGAAAAATAATCCCTCAGACAACAGCCAAAAATTACCTTTAACCCCCTCGACCACCCAGCCCCAATTAGCCTTCTCCGTGAAACCTGTTTCCACTGCCTATATAAAATCCCTTCTGCTAAAATTGAAACCATGCTCACCCTCTTTTGACAACCTACCCCCACAATTTCTTAAACTTGCTGCCGACTCTATAGCATATCCCACCAATCTCAATTCTTATTAACCATTATATCAAAGAATTCTCAGTCCCTGAGATCTGGAAATCCTTCTATACTATTCCACTTCACAAGGGAGGTAACTCCACTGAACCTACCAATTACCGACCAATAGCCATCCTCTCCCATCTCTCAAAAATTCTCGAGAAATGCATTCATAGGCAACTTATATCCAATTTACTTCATGAAAACCAGCTTACCTCCTCTCAGCACAGATTTAGACCTCACCACAGCACATCCACAACTCTTCTATCTTTTACTCAGACTGCAGCAGAAGCAAAGGACAACAACAAACTCATATCATGTGTCTTCCTCGGCATTCAACACCGTCTCCCACCCTAAACTCCTCTCTAAACTATCTGAACTAAACCTCTACACCTCCACTGTCCTCTGGTTCTCCAGCTATCTCAACAATTGACAATAATCTGTTAAATGGCAGACTTCCCACTCACCCTTCTTACCTACCCAAACTGGTGTCCCCAAGGATCCATCCTTGGCTCCCTTCTCTTTAATATTTTCACTAACAGTCTTCACTCTGTCTGCACCTCATCTTCACTAATCCATTATGGTGATGATTCTACCCTTATCACCTTCTCTGACAACCCCACTGGCTTACACTCTCTCACACAGACTTTCTTTAATATCATAGAACACTGGCTAACTGACAACTAATCCCAAACCCAAAGAAAAACAAACTCCTTTTCCTTCCAAAATCTTTATTCCATCTTAAAACTTCTTTCAGTCTCTCTTCTCTAGACAACACCAATATTTATGCAGACTCCACTACAAAACTTCTAGGAATCACAATTGACAACCAACTGAAATTTGACCATTACATCTTACAGTCCATCAAAAAGACCAATCAAAAACTTGGTTTGCTATATAGACACCAAAAATTCATAACTTATACTGCTAGGACCTCACTTGACCAAGCCTATCTCCTTCCATGCCTACTCTATGCTTCTCCTATAGTCACACACATCCAAGCAAATCTTCTAACCAAACTAGAACAAACTTACAATCAGATAGCCAGGTTTGCCTGTAATCTCCCCAACAAATCCCATCACTGCCTCACACTAAAAAACTTCAATGGCTCAAGTTCCGACAACTACTCCAACTTTCCCAGTTGCAAATTGCACATTCTCTTTTCTACAAACCTGAAAACTGTCCCTCCCTGTCCACCCTCCTATCCCTCTACAAACCTGCACAATCTCTGTGTAGTACAGACCAAGTACAACTGAACACCTACAAGTCCAACAAATCTATAGGCAGGTTACTTTACAAATGCTCCATATCTCAAACCTGGAACAAACTCCCATCTAACACATGACATATCCAATCTTCACTCCTCTTCAAAAAAGAACTGAAAAAAGACCTAAGCAACTGCCACCACCACACCTTATCTGCCACTTCCACACCAGAACTATTCTCTTATACATTATATATGCTTACAATCCTGTGGATCTGTAGCTACACCACTGAGCACTCTTACAAACTAAACTTTCCTCCCAACTTTGCCCCCTATCTACTTCTTATTTCTCTGGCCACCCCTACTCTTTCCTCCTCATTTGCTTCTCTCTGCTCTTACCACGTCTCCTTCCACTGCACCCACTATAACTGCCACAGCTGCCACTCTTTGCTATTCCCTGTCTCATCAAGTATTTCTTCCATCTTCCCTACACTCCACTTACTATTCCTCTATTTTGTTCCACCAACTCTACCTCTATCATTTTGTTGTTGTACATGCACAAAATGCTTACTTGTAATGATTTCTACAAGGCATTAATGTTGTTACTCACGTCTCTTTCTCTTGCCATTTTTAATGTTCTTACAATGTAACTTGGTATTGTTATGATATGTGTGTATTATTATTTTTTTGGCATCATCTTTTTGTTATGTGTTTGTGGAGCTCTGTGGATACTTTTATGATTATCTACAAGGCATTAATGTTGTTAATCATGTCTTTTTATCTTGCCCTTTTTTATGATTTTAAACTTGCAATGTAACTTGGTTTTGTTATGATATATGTATATTATTTTTTGGCATCATCTTTTTTATCATGTGTTTGTGGAACTTTTCTCCTCGGGTCTCCACTGAAAATGGGCCCCCAGCCCAGTGGACTAATCCAGTTAACAAAAGACAAATAAATAAATAAATGTGCATATCTATTTAAATATGTAGATATGGATCTAGTGCAGTATGTCAAATGAGCACAAAGGTAAGGTACAGAATATCAATGTGAAAACTAAACACATAATGTCGACAAGTAGTTTGCATGTTCCGAAGATTAACCCAGAGTGGGCTAAGCCAAAAGCAACTATTTTTTTCTGGGGGCAAGCTCCCCCTGCTCCCCTCATGGGAGGGCTGTGCTCCTACACCCTCTGCTAGATATATATATACAAAATCTAAGACTGTACATTCCCCTACACAGGAATTTTCTATCTGATTTACATCTTGACCATTTGTTTCTATCGACTAGTGGTGCCAACTAATGCTAGAACTATAAAATGAAAAAAAAAAATAACTCTTACCAATTAAATAGGATGTGATTTGTCTGAGTAGTTTTAGTGTTATACAAAGGGTTTTTCTGAAGTAAGTGGCAAGATTATGGTTAGAGTTATGTTTAGGGTTAAGGTTAGGATTAAGGTTAGCACGTATTAGTGAGGTGGTGGAAACACTACCACTACAAAAGACAGACAGACACAGAACCACACTACAACAAACATGCACAATACTAAAGCTATCCCTTTACTTGGCTCTTACTCTAATCCTAATCCACCAGCACCCTCACAAAATGCATTAAAAGCCGTAATACCAACCCATTTACCTCTGTATGCATTTTAACAGGTTAACATTCTAAACGTGCCCTTCCAATTGTCTATATTCTGAAATGTCTGCATTCTGATATGTATGTTATCTATAAACACACACACACACACACACACACACACACACACACACACACACACACACACACACACACACACACACCCACACACCCACACACCCACACACCCACACACACACACACACACACACACACACACACACACACACACACACAAACACACACACACACATCATTGGGTACTCAGTCTAAAGCATAAAATAAATCCTTTTGAAACTGTACCTTTTAAGATATATGATTTTTTTTTCATGTGACCTATTTGTTAGTTTCACTAGCAAACCCTGGTCCATCTAGCCCATCCCCACTAGTTACAGCAATATATACCTGCCATATCAGATGGACAGTTTCCCACCATTTCTCTAGCCAACCTGATTGACATGGACATCCTGGCAATGTAGTAATTGCTTCATATATTCTGACAACCACTTGCTCCTAAAGCAAACAAACACAGCATGTGAAGGATGTAACTATACCATGAAATTATAATTAGTCCACTCACATAACAACTTACAAGACATACAACAGGTTGATAGCAGCACACACAAATTCCCTCTCACACAAGATAAGGTCAAGACACATAAATCCACATAAGCAGAGGTACCCAATAAGAGCCTACCAAAAGACCAGAGACCTCCCAAGCACAAACAACATACACATACAGGTACATGAGCAGAATCTACCACTACACATAACAACACAGATATCAGTGTCCCAACAATTAACACCCAAAGGAAAAATACCTCAAAACCTAATGTTCTGGTCATAAACAACTCAATAGTGAGACACACAGATGCCCCTCTCACCAGGCTGATCAAGGAGATGGTCACGGTCAGCTACTTGTCAGGTTCCAGGATCTGTCAAATCATGCACGCACTCAAGTCACTCAGCAACAAGTACCGTTAAGACTCTGTCATAGTACATGTTGGTGTGAATGACTTGAGCTATACCTCTCTGAACTATATGAAGAGAGACATGATCGAACTCTCAGATTATGTGCCCCAGGCAGGTATGCCCCCAGCCCTAAGCAGCATTCTACCTTCACCTAGGATGATGCCACAATACAGACAAAAAATGACTGCTTTCAATAACTGGCCTAACTTCAGGTGTCACTCCAGGGGCACCCAGTATCTCTCTGTCTTGGAAGAAATGGTTGACAGTCCATGCTGCTTTGCCAGAGATGGTCTTTACCTGTCTCCTCAAGGCTTACGAATACTGGCAAAGATGCTTGCCTCCCCCTTAGTGTCTTTTTTAGTCAATGTCCAAAACAACTTTATTGAATTATCACTTGCGACATATTAAACAGTCAACTGCATTTCCTGGAAGCACTCCCCACCTTGGAAGATGCTGATGTTTGTGCAATCACTGGGCAAGGCCACTGAGAGCACACCAGCTATACAAGGCTACAATGCCTTTCACACATTCAGACCCCAAAATGAGCATGAAAGAACCAGAGATGGAGGTGTATCCATCTTCATTAAATCAAAATACACCACAAGACTGGTGAAACAGTATGACTCTCTTGAGTTACGCCAGGTCCAATTAACTATAGGTAAAATAGCCCTCCATATCATTGCTAGCTACAGGTCCCCTACCATGAACCAAAAGAAACAAACTGCCTACCTGGACTTGCTAGAGTCATTCAGTATACAGCCAAACACCTTGATCATGGGAGATTTCAACTTTCCTTTCACCAACTGGGCAACTTACATCAGCACAAACATGATCACTGCAAGGTTCCTGGACTTTGTTAATTCAAATGCCCTGTAACAGTTGATCCACACCCCTACAAGAGGCTCAAATGTCCTGGACCTAGTGCTCACTAACATGGGGGGGGTCACTGTACTACCCCCTATGTGACCCGGTAAGGTCAGACCATAAATCTGTGTCATTTGAAGTAAAGATCAAACATGGCACCCCAACAGGAGTAAAAAAAAAACTGAAAAAATTCTCCAAAGCAAACTGTTGGCTACTAAGCAATGGTATAAAAAGTTTAAAAGCCCCAGCCAACATAGCCAACAATGACTTCTATGCAGAGGAATACACAAATGCCCTATATAGCCACTTAAACAAATGCATTGACTCAGAAACAAAACCAGCCCCCCCCAAAAAAAAAGCCACCCTGGTAGACTGTAAGTATAAATAAGCTATAAAACAAAAGAAAGAGACATATCTAAGAACTGGAAGGCACTTAATCAACAAAGGAAGAATGCCCTCCACAGCTTGAACAAGCAAATCAGATATCTTAAGTCCTCTGAGGCTAGCTACAAGTCTAAATTAGTATCCCTAGCTAAAGGCAATCATAAGGCATTCTTTAGCTATGGCTGAAACCTAAAAGGGAAGGCCCAGCTGTGTGCTGAACTTATAGTGAACAGTACCACTCACACTCAACCTGAGGGAATTGATAACCTGCTAGCCGACAGATTTGGCAATAACTTCACCCACCTGTCACCACCAGACATACCCCAAAGCATTCCTGACACCAGTCCTCTCCAAAGAACAGGTCATACAAGCACTCTTCAAAAACATGGCCTCTGTGGGACCAGATAACATCCCAGATTTCTTACTAAACAACTGAAACAAGACCTAGTGGAACCACTCATCACTTTCTTTAACCATAGCCTGAGAACTGGCTTTGTCCCGGCAGTGCGGAGAACAGCAACAGTAATCCACTTGCACAAAAGGGTCCCATCAACTGACCCTGGGAACTATCAACTCATAAGCCTAACCAGGCTTATTTGCAAGACCATGGAAAGAATCATCATAGACTTTATCCACAAGGACACATGTGACCTTTAAACTCTTGAACTGACCCAGTCTGGTTTTGTCAAGGGTAGATCTTTCTTATTAAATCTAGGTACCTCTTTAAGAATGTGACCAAAACCCTGAATGAGGGCAAAACAATACATACCACCTATATGGATTTAGCCAAGGCCTTTTACACAATCCCCTATTCAGGTATCATACAGAAACTCTCCCAGCTGGTGATTAACCCATACGTTACTAGATGGGTAGAAAATTGGATCACTGACAGAATGCACACTGTCAAAGTTGGGGAGCCCACCTCCATCAGTAGACCAGTTACCAGTGGGGTACCACAAGGATCTGTGCTGGGCCGTCTACTGTTTGGAATCTATTTTTCTGAAGTCCAGGTGAAAGTAGATGGGCTATGGCTTACCAAGTTTGCAGATAACTGTAAATTGGGAGCAATCATAGAGTCCCCAATGATGTTAACATATTACAGAAAGGGCTGACACAGACAAATGATTGGTGCCAAACTCACGGAATAAAACTTAATGCAAACAAATGCCTCATTATCCACTTTGGCAAAGAAGTAGCCCCTGCTAATTATGATATAGATAGCACCCCTCAAACTCAGTGGCGTGAGACTTGGGAGCACAGGTTGATAGCAATCTAAATTTTGATTACCATGTATCCATAGTGGTAAGAAAGCATTCTAGATTGTGCATCTCGTAAATAAGAGCATCGCATCCAAGACCAGGGAGGTTATAGCTCTGCTGCACTCGATCCTGATCAGACCGCTTCCTCCTGTATTTACCTTACCAGAAACCTGCAGCAACTGGAGAGATGACAGAGGTTTTTAACCAAGAGAAACCAGGGCCTCCAAAACATCATGTACATGGAAAGGCTGAAAGCCCTGTTACTGTACTGTACGCAGTATCATGCAGGTGCTGAGAGGTGACCTTTTCCCGGCCTAAAGAGTAGTCTCAGATCCTGCCCTAATGGAAATGTTGCACATCTACAAATCAAATGAGACAAGAATAACTCACTCCCGGGATCTCAACCTAGCCTGTGACATTAACAGAACATGCTGGATATACAGATATATATTACCCAGCAATTGCCACTCCTCTGGAATAAGCTTCCTTTCCATGTGAAGCAGAGCTCCTCATTGACCCTGTTCAAGCTCAACCTTGACAACTAGATGGGTGACCATAAATTCACCCCTGGGGTGTAACCTAAGTCCCTCATGGATAGGGGCCATCAGTTCTGATCACAGAATTGCTCTGCTAACAATGACCATTTAACTATGCTCAATAAGGGTACTCAGGTTATTACATGGCTAGGCTTGTAAAGGCCCTATGGCCATTAGCTTATTAACCTCCTATGAACCTATGAACCAAGACTGGGGATTTCTTTTGGTATCTCCAAGGTGTAAAAGTATTAGTCAAATCTGTCATTATACCATATAGATTCTGCTGCTAGTTCTAAACAGTATGTATTACTTTTCATTAATGGATCTCTAAAAGATGTAGTTTCTAAGTAAAAGTCCTTTGCTAGGGACAATAGAATTTCTAGGCTGAATGTTGGTGATTCTGGGTTTTTAGTGACTATTGATATAAAGTCACTGCACACAGGTATACCAGAAATCATAGCTAGGGTGAGGTAATGAGGGCAGTCACACCAGTTGTAAGGTGTCAGGTAGCATGATTGGCAGATCCATTTTTTTTTTTTTTTTTTTTTTTGCTCAGGTAAATGAGAAGGAAAAAAGTGGAGCATGAGAGAGTTAGAACCTGAGAGTTAGGACATATCATTCTTCCTTAGGAGGGAAGGAAGCAGCACCATATCAGAGAAGGGATCTTTTTTCTTTGCTCTCACATAATGATTGAGGATGTAGGGTGTTAGGACCTGGTCTTCCTTCTTAGAAAAGGGAGGAGCACCAAATCAGAGATGTTTTTACTTTTTTTTGTTTGTTTTTGTTTTTTTGCTCCTCAACCTTGTTTTGAGGGGAGCCAAACTGGCACCGGGTGCCAAGTGATCCAGCTATGGCTCTGGTCATACCTCATGATACAGGTCTGGGATGGGTATGTCAAATGCTCATTAAAGACTTTGAATGTGGGGTTTCAGAAGCTATAACACTAACTGAATTTATAGATTTGGTCCTTTCCAATAACTTTTTTGTTTTTAGAATTGAAAATGGGCCTTAAAACTCAAAAAGTACACTATTGTTGCATATGGCAAACAAGCAAACAAACAACCCCTACCCTCAAAATACTGTATGGATGCTACATCATTACAAAATTAAATATAGTCCAAGACCATGGGACGTGGGTTGAAAATTCTCTCTCCTTCAATCATCATGCAGCAATTGTAGTCAGAAAGCCCTTCTATTTAGCACAACAGATAATCAAGATTATACTGTCCAGATCTTTAGATATCACTATTGCCCTATATTCAGCATAGATGAAGTCAAACATTGAGTGCAATATCCCTTTTGAGAAGTATTGCATTAGACATATCAAACAACTAACGAATCCCCAAATGTTTCTAACAAATAAAATTATAAACTTAAAGACCCTGAGCTACCAAGAGTGGAAAGAAGATCTGTTCCACATATATTCTAGAGAAATGGTCCATGCCTCACCTACAGCACCACTGGGGACACTACTGTATTTGATCTTCTGTATCTCCATAAGTCAAATAGCTTCACAAACACCAGGACCAGGGACTTAAATCTTTGCAGGCAGATAAATAAAACATGAAAGAGAGAGACCTTCATTACTAAGCACTACCCCCATCCCCATCTTTGGATAAATATCCAGTGCAACACATTATCAGCCTTCAAACAGAATCTGTATGATTAGATGGGAAAGCATACATTTACCCCAGGATTGATGGCCTAGTCCTTCTTCAGAAAGGAAGTACAGTCTAGAAATGGGTATTTGGAAGGTGCTAATGCTGATGATATTAAACTGTCTAGTAACTCCTATGAATCCTGCAGTAGTCAATGGGGTACATTTAAATGTTAATTATAAGGCTTGATTGTGAAACAATACCCCATGTCCTGCATTTCATGACATTATGCTATTGAATATTTTTAGTAATTCAAAACATGCTTGAGACCTAGCCATTAAGTGTGCTCAGAAGTGTTCTTTTAGTTTTGACTAATTTATATTGCACTTTTACAGTACAGACAAACTGTTGAGAAATAATTATGTTTTTTTTTTCATAAAACTCCTTTTGAATTGCTTGTTGTTCTCTTAAGCAGTTTTTAAAACACACACATCCTTTAATCTAAGCATATCAGCCCCCCCCCCAGGAAAGGAATCCCCTAATCTTTATTCAAATGCAAATTATCTTCCCTATGTAAGTCAAGGGAGGACGAATTTTGAGGCTTCAGCTTTCAGCTACCTATGGCTGCCCATTGATTCAGTTGCAATGTGAATTTCCACACATATGCATTAATTATTGTTACAGGTTATTTTTCCCATATGTGTAATTCAACCATTTTTTTCTTATATGCTGTGTCTCTTGCATTGTTTTCATCTTGCCCTACCTTGTCAAGGAAACTGCAGTATAATTGTATTACTATTACTACTAATAAAAATAAGGATTATCATCATCATCATAAAATATACACTTGGAAGTCCTTTTTGTAGTGTTTTGGAGCTAATAAAAATCTCAGTTTTACTAAATAAATTACATATTTACCGAAATGTCAGTCAGAAAACAAAATAGTTAATTGTTTACTTATTTATGTGGGTATATACATATGTATGTAGTATGCAGGCCTGTATATATCTATGTATGCATGCATTTATGCAAGTATGGATATATGTATGTATGTACTTGTGCTTTGTTGACTAGGTTAGTCTTAATTAGTGAAACACATTTACTAAGTGGAGCTTGGCATGAGAAGTTCCACATAGATTTGACATATAATGGTGTGTCATAGTCACATTTTTATATAAACAGCTATATTGATAGATACAGATGTATAGATCTATATAGATATATAAATATAAATATGTATATCTATGCGTTTTATTTATTTATCCTTTGTCGACAAGGTTAGTTCCACTAGGCCTGTGGTCTCTTTTCAAGTGAGATGCAAAGTGGTACTTATACTACTAGGGAAAATTTAGCCATGGCATCTGGGAACCACTTTTTTCAATAGACCGCAAGGGATCTTTTATATCCACCTGAGCTACCACCAACTCATCCAAAGGACAAATAAATACAAATATATAATAAAATACACACATACACACAAGCACACACACACACACACACACACACACACACACACACACACACACACACACACACACACACACACACACACACACATCAGCCATTCAGAGCCTGTTTCTGTGCCCTGTCCCAACCTTCCTTCTACAGATTTTATTAAAAAAAAAAAAATCTTCTTTTAAACTGTATCAAACAGTTGCTATATTTATACCCTGTTGTCACAGAGTGCTAAAATGCATGTTTTACTTTTTAAAAAAATAAAATTCTTCTTTTTAAACTGTAGCAAATTATTTGCTACAAATGTTGCAAACAGTTGCTACAGTTTATTCCCTGTCTGCATGGAGCACTGTGGCACTCATGATTTAGCTTAAAAAATAATAATTTTAAACTGTGGTAAGCTGCTTGCTATACATGTAGCAAACAGTTGCTACAGGTTATACCCTGTCCGCACAGAGTGCTAAAATGTAAATGCTTTACTTTAAAAAAAAAATAAATACAATTCTTCTTTTTAAACAGTAGCAAACTGTTTGCTGCAAATGTTGCAAACAGTTGCTACAGTTTATTCCCTGTCAGCATGGAGCACTTTGGCACTCATAGTTTAGTTTAAAAAATAATATTTTTTAAACTGTAGTAAGCCGCTTGCTATACATGTAGCAAACAGTTGCTACAGCTTATACCCTGCCTGCATGGAGAGCTACAGTACTCAGGTTTTAGTTAAAAAAACTTTTTTGTACTTTTAAACTGTAGCAAGCAGACCACAAACGGAGTGCTACTGCACTCAGGTTAGACTGCAAATACAATACCAGGTATTAAAAGCTAGTATTGCATTAAAGAGAGATTGGGATCACTGATCCCACCCCCCAACAGTTTCCTCCCAGGGCAGTTTCCCCTCTTGCCTCATCCTAGATAAGCTACTGTTATGTATGTATATGTATATGTATATGTATATATATATATATATATATATATATATATATATATATATATATATATATATATACACACACATACACACGTATATGAGTGTCTCATGAAAGCTAGAAAACTCAAAAGAGAGAATCACAAATGGTAGAATAAAAGAAGAGAATTACAAAATACTGAATGACTCATAAGAGTGAATCACAAAACATTGAATATTTTTCTCCTACTAAGAAAAGCCCTCATCAGTAAACCACAGTTACAAAACTGAGATGAAGTGTCGTCTTAGTAGTAAAAATGTTAGGGAAGGTTTTATAGGAATGTAATGTGTAATGTTAGGATTAGGGGTAGTGTTAGGGTTATGGCTAGGTTTAGCATACATGAGTAAAGTGTATAGGGGGGGGGCTTCACCTGCTCCTATCTACAAATGTCTTCTGCAACAATCTTGTTTAAACTATGGTGGTGCTTTATCTTCATCTTGTAGTAGCAAGAATTGTTCAGAAAGACTACCTTTTTAAAGTGCGCTTTCACATTGTTGGATAATTATTTATTTATTAATTAGATTCAAGGCACTTAAAGCTAAAAAATAAGTGGCTGTTTATTCACTTGGATTCCCATATAGGAATATTTAATAATCTCAGCCAGCAAAAATGTATATAATCCTTCCACTAAGACATTTATTTTTCTATAAACCAGTGTGAAAGACAAGCATTAGGTATTTTTGGATGCAACAAACTTCTACATTGTATGTAGGGATTATTGCATAACTCATTGCTTGACTTTCTAGCTTAGTGGATGCCTTTGATACTTGAAGTTGGTCTACACCTGAATATAGTTGTCTGTTAAGCCGTGCCAGTTTAGGAAATTGGATAAAACATTGCATAGCTGTCAGTAAAACAGTTTGTGACCAAACTCCATCTCAGAAGCATGTCAGTTTATTACTTTAACTCATCTATGCTAAGCATTTATTTATTTTCATAAAATTATGGGTTAACAGTGACCATCTTCTCTGCAAAATGCAATATTCCTTTTCTGTCCTGTAGTTTATTCATATCTACAAATGTCTTCTGCAACGATTCTTTTTAAATGGCAATGGAGCTTTATCTTCAGCTAGCAGTAGCTGTAGCAATAGCAGTAGTAGTATTAGAAGTAATAGTAGGAGCAGTAATGCTAGCATCAGCAGCAGTGGTAGCAGTAGCAGTAGTAGTAGTGGCAGTTGTAGTAGACATAATATTGGCAGCAATGATGCTAGCAGCAGCAACAGCAGTAGTAGCAGTAGCAGTAACAATCGCAGTATCAGCAGTAGAAGTACTATTAGAAATAATAGCAGGAGCAGTGGTGCTAGCAGCAGCAACAGCAGTGGTAGCAGCAGAAGTAGTAACAGCAGTAGTAGTATTAGAAATAATAGTAGGAGCAGTAATGCTAGCATCAGCAGATAGTTGTGGTATGCGGTGATGACTAGTTTTATTGTACATTGTTGCAAGTTTTCTCTGTTGTAAGGGAATAGTGATTCAGAGTTAACAAAAAATGGAAAAAAGCTGAATGTTGATGATGTTTTCATCAGGCAAAATTTGATAATTGTTCATATATTTTTCTACACATTACTCCTCCATGTATTTCAGCATGAAGGGGAAGACATAAAAAAAAAAAGATGGCAGTCAATGTTATGCTAGTGTACCTGCAGCAGTAATAACCCTATATACACTAGCACAGTGTATAACTATTAAAAGCGCTTTAAGGACTAAAGCACAGCTGACAGAGAGGGAAATTTGTTTATTTATTTGCCTTTGTTTTTTCTAGGAAAGTGTAACTGAGTTACACTGACATTTTCATAGAAGGCCTGGGGAGAAAACCTCCAAGAAATAGTAGATCTAAAATACAACAAAGGTGACTGCACAAAAAGAAAACAATGACATTCATTGAAATGGAATAAACAGGTACTATCATACAGAAATATACTAAGAAGGTATATTAGTGTACACTGCAGAACATTACTGAAGAGGGAAATTAGGAGAATAAATGCTGCGTTATTACTAAACAGTTGAGAGTATCAAAATATTGAAACTAAGGTAATGTGACATGTATCTAAATGATGTGGCTATGTGAGCTGGCAGGAAAAAACTAATATGTTTCTCATGGAACAGTGCTATACTCTCACTTAGTAACAAGTGGTTTTGTAAAAGAAAAGAGGAAATCTTGACTGTACAAGTAGCTTTATTCAGAACAATTGCCTAATGTAATTATGCTTACAGAGTAAAAGAAGTCCCCATCTGAGATGGACTTTGGCTTCCTGTCTGTCTGCCTGGAGTGAGCTGTGCAGCCAGCAGGAGTGTTTTTCACACCATGAGCATAATATATCTTCCTGAGGAGTACAAGTGGCCTCCCAGACCTCTTCAAATTAAAAAAGAAAATGGAAAAGCTACAAGATGATAATGTCAGAAGTCACAACAAAAAGATACATCATTTAGCAGATTTCATTAATGATATAAAATCTCCACCACAACTTATAAGGTTTACCTCCTTAAATTAATGTATATGTGGTAGGATAGGTAGTAGTGTCTCAATGTTTATAAAAAGAGCACATACAGTCCAGTACTGAAGGAAATCATTCAGGAGCAGGCATTTTTTATTGAAAATTAATATTAGTGGTACTGGATATAACATTATAAGAACCTACTGAATATCATTTAGGTTCTGATACGTTTTGAGTAAATAGTACAAAATCCAGCTGGGGATCATAATATCTTACAAGTGACTAAATCTAGGATCTATTCTTCCTCATCTGCAGTTAGACCCTTTGTAATTAACAATAATCATGACACTATTATATTAAAACTAGGAATGCAAAATATCTTATATATCATACTGACAAAACTAGGATCTTTCTGCTTTGCACCCAAATGTATGCCCATTATAAGATTAAAATCAAACTCAACTTTAAATAAATCACATTTCCAGTGCTTTACCATAGGAAACTGTGATGCAATAAATTACTATTGAAAGTTGACTAGCATCCTATCCTCAATGAATCTAACAAATCTGCTCAGCATACTAACTATCAACGAGTTAGGTGATTTTATTAACTCATGAATTCCTGAACACATGTTGATAAGATATATATATATATATATATATATATATATATATATACATATATATATATATATATATATATATATATATATATATATATATATATAAACCTTTGCAGGAATCATGACATGAATAAGATATACAACTAAAAATAATGTAGTCACGAAAGCAATGATTTTATTTATATATATATATATATATATATATATATATATATATATATATATATATATAATAGATACTAAAACTATTGACTTTTCTCATTATATCTTTTAGGTCTAATAGTTAACTTGGCTTGATTTCAAAGGTTGAAAGCAATAATAATGCATTATCTCATTGCATCAAAGAAATATAGGAAAAATTGTGAAAGCTACATATTATCGATAAACTATGATGCAATCACCAAAAATGTAGGATGTAGTTAATTTACTTAAAGAAGTTTCTGCAAGTTATACAATAATCAAACACATTACAGCGTGACTGACACAACAGAAACATTCTTTATGTAACTATTAATTTGAAATTACTGTCACAGATGAAATTAAAAATTCAAGATAAACTTTATAATACATTTTAAACAAAATATTAACATGTAGACACAGTGCTGCCATATTGCATTGGCTGTAGTGGTACCATTTTACAAGGGAAAGTTAACTTTAAACAATTTAGATCTGTCAACCTAATCAATATTCTTTGCAACGTAATGCAGAGATTTATAATGGGATTTATCCAAAAATACTTCCACAAGAACCAAACTATAGAATCAAAAAGCACAGTACAGCACAGCACTGAAGGAACACAACTTTAATGGCACAGTTTAACGCTTTCTTCCCACTTCGTAGGGACTTCCTCAGAACAACATTATCACCCCCACCCAGCCTTTAAATAATACATCAATTGTAGAACATATATCGGATATTAGACATGGTAAGATGACTAATGCATTAAGCAGGCGTGTTAAAGAACATACTGATCATTTGTTTAAGTTTTTAGTAATACAACAAATTATTAAAGATTCTCAATGGAAAAATATGGATATATATCTGGATTTAAGTGAGTTAAAATGGCAGCTGCATTTAAACACCACTGAATATTCAGGTATTAATGAGGCTATGGCCATTTCATGTGTCTTAAAACTCAAAAAACATTTTAGGGTAATGTTTTTATATTTTAACATATTCATAAGTGTATGTTAGATATATATATTTTTAATAAATGTATAAAGCATGGTTTCAATGTTTTATTATTTAATTGAATTCAATGTATAATTGTAGTTTAACCAATTGCTTGATTGATTAATTTATGTATTATTTAAAGGCTGGGTTGGGGTGATAATGTTGTTCTGAGGAAGTCCCTAAGAAGTGGGAAGAAAGTGCTAAACTTGGTCATTAAAGTTGTGTTCCTTCAGTTCTGTGCTGTGATTTTGATTTATCCGAAAATATCAAAGGGGACCTAATTTCTTTTATATAAGGAAACATATGTTTATTAAGGGAAAATGATATATTTTGAATCCTTTGGCATTCTTTTCAAGATAAGATCTCAGCAGTTGATAACGGGCTGGTAGTGTATACTGTTTTATTGTTTAATGAGCATTTATTAACATTTTACAAAACATAACTAACAAAAATTAACAATTATTTGCATCTATTTATATGCTTTTTTTGGCAACAAGACTGTCTATTCATGTAGCATATTATTTACCATATTTACGTGTTTTCAACTGGTGTAGCGTTGTTCATATTATATTTACCTGAATCTAGATTATAGTGGTGTCAGGTTTCTGGCCAGTGCAGTAAGAGTTTGGGTTTCTATCCATTCATCTTGTGTGCATTCATGATTCTTCTCATTAACATCATTCCATCAGTGCTAAATGCTTTCACATTTACTGCACTGCTGTTTTCTGATGTTTAACTAAATTGGATTTAAGCACGTATGACAAAATCAATATGCTTACTTTTTAATTATTACTCCAGCTTCATTCAACGCCTCTGATGCCTAATATACACAAATTTATGACATTTCTGTTTGTTTTCTGAAATATAATATCTTATTGTATGCATCTGCCAAATATATTTTATATTAATATAATCAAAAAGTAGGTGTAATTTGGCTGCCTGAGGAGAATGACAACTGTAGCATGTTCATTTGTATTCATGTTTTCACTTAACCATTTTCAAAAAGGTGAAAAACTTCCTGTGTACTAATCTAATGTGTAATGCCATATGTATGTCCATTTTGCATGGAATAAAATTTATCCCACACTTTTTTCCATATCTGCAATATTTTCAATAGTTTTCCTTTATTAAATAATTTATATTGAAGACCAATGTATTTTCCATCCAGTAAGAGAACATAAATTGCAATATCTTTACTACCTCTTCCAGCATTCTTCCATTTCTCCCAAAGTGGTACTTTCAATTTACTCTTGCCCCCGGATTTACTAATCTTCCATGCAGGACTAGTCTAGTCCTGCATGGAAGTGGCCACATAGGAGCAGGACGGCAGTGCGCAATGCATAGTAATGAAGGCGTGCTGCCCAAGCTCCCAAGCTTACATGGAGTGTGTATGAGTGCAGGGGGGGTGTCTGAGAGCAGAGCTCTCAGAATAAACACACCCCTGCAATGTTGAACAGCAGAAAGTGGAAATAAATGCGCGAGACCGCTCACAGGTGTCCACATATCCCCACCAACAGTCCCCTTGTCTACAACAGCAAAAGGACACAAAAATCAAAAGAAGAAACCCCTGTATTGTCCAAAACTCCGAGCACAGCTAACCATAGATGCACGGGTGTGCCCATTGCTTAGCTATGGTTAAAGCAGCCTAAAAGGCTGAAGAAGATAACAAGGACGACATATGCAAATGAAGCATCTCAGCAATAGTGTAGTGGGCAGAGCGTTCGCCTAATGAGCAGGCATTCCCAGTTCGAGTCCCGGTGAAACACAGTCTATTTTACATGGCAAAGCATGGTATAAGCAATATTTGTATTGCAAAACCCACTAAATAACATACATTTTTATGAACTGGAGTACTGCAGGAAATGCACATGTGAAAAGTCAGTATCATAATGAATAAGGCAGCAGTAAGCAGGTGTAAGCTCAGATAAGCAGTAGTAAGCATATATAAGCACTAGTAAACAAGTGCAAGTGCGTTTGCATGGGGTTAACCACTGCTGACACAGATTAAGCAAAGGAGAAGCTAACTGGGTCTAAGAAACTGCAACCGGAAGATAGCAGTGCTTACCTCCGCGCAAACCTGCTTACAACCGCTGTAAAGTGCCTTAATCACACTGTATCCAAGGGCCGGTGTTCTGCCAGCAACAAAACAAACAGCTTCTACAAGGCTGGAACCTAGGACCATGCACACCATACACAAAATGATTTACCACTAAGCCATGCCAGATATGCACAAATTGCATGTTGTCAGAAACATAACTCCAGCCCAGTCATGCAACAGTACAGAGAATGCATACCTACAGCTAGATGGATGTGTGCATGTGCAAATATATTACTATCTAAATGGATACAACATATCTATAGATGTAATCATATATATATATATATATATATATATATATATATATATATATATATATAAATATCTAGAAATATATACATATATATATACAAATATATGAACAGATACACATGCAAATGCCGACATCTACACATATATATGTCAACAGCTATATGTTTACATATACACAGCAAGTTACATATATGTACGCAGACATATGTCTCCGTAGGTATATATGGACATAGAAATATGTAAGCAAATATATACACCCATAAAGGTATATATGGCCAGACATCTGTAGATAGAAATGGTAGACTAACAAAAACATATATGCCCACATACACCATTAATGAGCTTGAGAGGCCCCAAACAATATACGTCTCGTACAAGTTGGCATACCCCCTGGCCAGCCAAACACGTCCGGCCTGCAGTACACTACCAAGCTCATTGTATTGTATGTTTTTAATTTAAATAGGGATTTAAATTAGCCCTCTGTTATGTATCACATGTTAACATTACATTCCCCACTCCCCCACCCACTAGGCGGGCCGAGCAGTACAGACCTATCCAAGTCAGGCCATCCTCGACCCATACATTTATTACTCACAGTTCCTTTCCCCCCCACCCGCTGCACACATGCAGCCACCATCCCTACCCTGGGTACCGACCCGTAGGTACCACACCACCACACATTGCCCCCCCTCCACTCCCTCCCCTCGGGACCCATCCCATATGTTGTCCCGACTCAAGTAACCTAGGTCTGGCACACTCCATAGTCCATGCACATAGCCATGGGTACCTTTGTAACTCTGGGTGTAGACGAAAGTTGAATACCCAATGTTTGGGTTGTCCTACTTGGGACGAATGTTTCCCTGATACTAACAATAGATTTCACATGTGACTCTGTGTACACTAACGGATTTAGTTGTAGGTATCGCAAAGCATACGTGATACACAAGGTTGGCCAGTATGCACACGAAACACAGTATCCAGCTATATCAGTCAACATTACAGGATATGTAGCTAAATATGTAGAGATATGTGTGTGTGCATAAATACCCATAACTAAATAGATATATACCTCTCCTTCTCTGTAGTACAAATGTATACATGCATAGACAGACATATATATAAATACCCACATATAGTTATATACATATGCAGACACCCATACATCCACATGTCGTTAGATATATATACATATATGCATACATATATATATATATATATGTGTGTGTGTGTGTGTGTGTGTGTGTGTGTGTATATGTATATATATATATATATATATATATATATATATATATATATATATATATAAATACAGATCTACTTAATTTGATTGAAAGACCATTTCATAGAAACTCATTTGGTCGAAATTTCATTTGATAGAAAACCAGTATTCAAGGCAATTAACAGAGATTTGTCCCCTTCCCAATATCGTGCGACCCTGGAGTTGATATATATATATAGTTAGGGGTGTGGGGTGCGAAGTCCCCCACCTGTTTTCATTTAAAAGAAGACAAGAAAACAGAAAGTACACATTTTAAACAAAAATAGGTGGGGGGCTTTGCCCCCACACCCCCCAATGTGGGGGGCTGTGCTCCCCACACCCCCTAACTATATATATCAACTACAGGGTTGCACGATATTGGGGAGGGGGACAAATCCCTGTTAATTGCCTTGAATACTGGTTTTCTATCAAATGAAATTTTGACCAAATGAGTTTCTATCAAATGGTCTTTCAATCAAATGAAGTAGATCCATATACACAGATATATAGCCATGATATGACAGCACTTAAGAATGACATATGTTCACAGGCTGTGCCAATGGGGGTGAGGGGCCCAATCAACAAACGTGTAACACGTAACACTATCCCCCCCAGCCAGACAGGGGAAACATACAAACAAACACACAAACAATGTAAACAATCCACTGCTCCCCAAACCAAAGGCAGGATGCAACCGGGGGGGGGGGCACTGTGGACCCGCTAAGTCTAATCTTGAAACAGAGACATGATCGTCCCTTGCGGGACACCCCAAATGTTGTCTTGTAATTGGAGGCTACCCATGCAATGAATTTTCAAGGCGGGGCCTGTATGTACCCGGACTATAAGGGTGGGAAAGTCTGATGACACATGGGTCGAGACAACTTACGAGATAGGTCCCATGAAGTGGAGAGTGGGCAGTGTGTAGTGGTGTGTTTAGATCTGACCTGCACCCAGAGTAAGAATGAGTGCTGTAGAGGAGATGCGGGGGGGATTATGGGTAAGAAATTATAGGACGAGGCATGCAGGTGTTGGCTGGAGCAGTTCTATTCGGACCGCCCAGGGATATAAGCAATAGTGTGTGTACATTGCGCATAGCTGCCACCTAACGAGCAGCCACTCCCGGTATGAGTCCCACTGCAACACAGTCTATTTTGCATGGCAAAGTATGATATAACCAGATGTGCTGTTGCAAATCCCACTAAATAACACCAAAGAACACATGGTCACAACACCCCACTGTAGGCATGTATGCCGAACTAATTGGCATCACAAGGTATTATTGTTGTCCTCACCCCCACCCAGGGGTGTGAGTGTCCAAACCTACCTCCAAATGCAGTGTATATACACAGCTGTTGCTGTAGAAAAAATGGCCAGCTGTAGACCTTCCCGTCAGCCTTCCTGCACATCCCTGGATATTTCCCCTACTATCTGTCCATCTGTGTGCCCCATTAACACCACTTACCTATCAACCCCTGCTTCATTACTATTAATGTTCACAGTCACAAGTAGGTGACACCCTCCTCCCCAACTATATTGGCAGAATCTGGAACCCCCTACCCACATGTATTACCTCAGCTGTCCCACACGACACATGTAAATAACACATGAAGGAACACCGTAAGCACACTTGGATCAGCACATGCTCACCACCTGGCACCTGGTGAATTCCTTCCCCCAACTTACACTCTATACCCCTACACTAACTAGTGAAACTGACACCTCCTGTCCTGCCTCGCATACAAATCCCAACATCCTGCACACCTTCCCTATTGCTCCCCTACCAATCATTCCAATTGCCTGCTATACAGTTACAATGTACCCCCCTCTACCTACCTACCTACTCCTTCACTATTCTCTTCTACTCTACCACACAGGTATGGCATAACTAAACCTAACCCGAATACCTGAGTGTATCCTATCCCTTCACTATTCCCTTCTACTCTACCACACAGGTATGGAATAACTAAACCTAACCTGAATACCTGAGTGTAACCTATCCAGATCTGTTAAACAGGAATCTAACTTCACCTTAAACTGACCTTTGTCAACAGTCATACCTGACATGTAAACCTGACCTAAGCATGTATAATACCGATATGTTAATGTGAACTAAGCATGAAGAATGTGGTACATAGCTATGTTAAGTCTGTTACTCTCTATGAATGTGCACACCTCAGTATTACGTGTAATGTGTAGCTGGGGTTTACTGTGGAGCTCCACTCCCCGGGCCACCACTGACAATGGAGAAGCATCTAGTCAGATTGTCCAGGTCAACAAATGTGAACTAAATACATGAAGTAGCATGGGGGTATGCTTCAGCAAGCAGGGTTAAGCCTGTTTGGGCGGCGGTAAGCAATGCCCACACTGGTTAAGCAATGTGGAGCCCAACTCAATGTAAGATGCCATTACCAGAGGTCAGCAAAGCTGAGCCTCGTGCAAACCAGCGCATACCTGCCTACACTTCCTCTACAGTGCCTTGGGCACTCTGTAGCCAACAGCACTCATCATGCCCATTAACAAAATAATCTGCACTCCCAGGTTCCAACCCCCCCATCCCTGCACACTATAGTCTAAGTGAGTTACCACTAAGGCATGGCAGATACACATTCAGCTGCTGTTATCACAAACATATCATCCAGCACAGTCATTCAACAGTATAGGAAATGTATATAAGTATGTACATTAATACCAGCAAACATGTGTACATTGCTCAATCACATTATTCCAAGCAGTCTATGTGTAGCAATGAACAGTGCTGGTCCAAACATACTATGAGAACAGCAGTCTTGCATAATACTGAAGAGAAGAATGAAAAACGGTGCACGCCATGAGGGCCTGTGGCCTGCTTCATGCACAGAATGTCACACCTGGGGTGTTGGTTCAGCGGAACCGGGAGATGAGGCTGGCCCAGTGTGTGAGCAAACCACTACTTCTCAAATCCCTGGCAGGATGCTACCAGTGGGAGAAACAGTGTAGACCAGCAAAGTTACTCATGACCCAACAACAGGCCCGTCCCTGGCAGGACGAACCAAACTTTGCGAGTCACATAGATGTTTCCACCAGTACTGGAGGAGGATCAAGGGAAGGCTCAAATGTAGGTGGACTAAACGGATGAAGATCCTGCAGAAGCTTGGGTCGAGGCAGTATAATGGAGGAGTACCTACACATACAGAGAGGGAAATGTGTGGAGGTGTGGTATGGCTGGGCTAGCAACTGGAATGTGTATGTGGAGTTCGGGGGCCGGAGGAAGGAAACATGCACATTACATTATGGTATAAATATGCAAATGAAGCAGAACAGCAATAGTGTACTGGGTAGAGCATCCGACCAATGAGCAGGCATTCCCGGTTCGGGTCCCACTGTTGCACAGTCTATTTTACATGGCAAAGCACATTATAACCAATATTTTTGTTTCAAAACCCACTAAATAGCTTATATATATGAACTGGAGTACTGCAAGAAATGCACGTGACATATCAGTGTCAGTCGGAATAAGGCACTAGTAAGCAGGTGTAAGCACAAACAGGCAATAGTAGTCATATGTACGCACTAGTAAGCAGGAATAAGGCCTTACAACTGCTTTAGAGTGCCTTAATCACTCTGTATCCAATGGGCCTTTGTAAGCCCGGCAACAAAATAAACAGCCATGCAGGTAACGAACCCAGGACCCTATACACCATAGTCCCAGTAGCTATCCACCAAGCCATAACAGACGTACAGAAGAATGGGATAGTAGTAAACATGTCCTCACCATAGTATAACCAAACCAAACCTGTGAAAGGCATTAGTATACAGTCATATGTGCCATAACTGACTACAGAACATACATATGTGAACTGGAGTACAGCAGTAAGTCCAGATGTGAGGTGTTAATGTAATAAAGTGTAGAAGTTCCCAGGACTCCATACAGTGTCCGTACACATGTGACAAGGATAAATGACACATATATAATAAGTAGTGAAGAGGAAATCAATGCCAAAAGGCAAATATCATGCAAATCTAATAATACGCACTGCTAAGCGAAGCACAGCACTGGCTCCCAGACTACTGGCAGGATGCTACCAGTGGGAGAAACAGTGTCACCCTGCTAAGTCTACTCTTAAACAAATGCATGTCTGTCCCTGGCGGGACGACCCCAAACGTCTGCCAAAAAGAGTCCTCGGGGTAACATATCATGCCTCAAAAGTAAGCAAAGATGGTAACATATGTTTGCAGACTAAATGTGTGGGAAGCCTGAAAATCCATGAGTTGAGACAACATATGCAAAGGGTCCTGAGAAGTGGAGAGTGGGCAATGTGTAGTGGTGTGTTTAGATTAGGCTGGAAGCTGTAGGAAGGATGACTGATGTGGAGGGGGAATGGGGGGGAGAGAATGATGGGTACGACATTATGGACCGAGGCGGGCCGGGGTTGGATGAACCAGTTTTAATGGGACCGGCCCATGGATGTCAGCGAGAAAGGAGGGGGGGACACAGGGAAGGTACATAGTAAGCCATGTTATGTGTAATATGTATGTTGCATAACCCACAGAATAACATATATACATGAACTGGAGTACTGCGGCCTAGAAATAACATATATATATATATATATATATATATATATATATATATATATATATGAACAGGAGTACTGCAGGAAATGCACATGTGAGGATGTGAGGTGTCGGTATCATAATGCATACAGCAGTAGTTAGGTTAAGCAGCAATAAGCTGTTGTAAGCATATGCCAGCAGTAGTAAGCAAGTTTACATTTACAGGCTCAGGAAATCTGACGCGAACTATCTGTAGGCATATGTAACCAAAGGTCTGTCTTTGCGTGATGGTGAGCACTGTGTACACAAAGTAAGCAATGTCGAGGCTAACCTGGTGTAACTGGCTGTTACCTCCAGTTGGCGATGCTTACTGTTGCGCAAACACACTCACAACTGCTTACAAGTGCCTTAATCACCCTGCATTCCACTGCCCTTGTTAAACCCTGCAACTTAATTGACAGCCACTGCACAGCCCGAACCCAGGATCCTGCATACCACAATCATAGTGAATTAACACTATACCATGTTGGATATACATACATCCCATGTATTCCCAGATATATCATGCAGCACAGTCAATCTGCATAAGGGGAATTGTACTAATATTACAACACTCAACCTCTTATTGCAAACATTGTGGACACAGTTTGACAAACGTGGGGCACATATATGGACAAATGTGAAATATTGTTCATATACATGTAAAACGTTGCTAGTTAAACAGTGATCTGTTGTAATACACATAATCTGAACAACATGATGTCTGCAACTGTAATGTATCGGCATTCCTGACTGACCACATGCCTGACATCATCCACATCAATTGGCCAGACGAATGTGGGACAGGCCAATATTGTGAGTCAATCATACATGGACATATGGACAGTTGTAGATCTGTAAATGTAGAGGGATACACAGGTACATATAAATGTATGACTCACACATACATCATATCACATCAATAGTATATAGGTGGATGGATAAATATGTCCACATATATATATATATATATATATATATATATATATATATATATATATATATATATAGATATGTGAATTGCAGCACCAGATAGGAATAACAACCGGAACCCCCACCACAAAATAACTGTCCTTATGCACAGTTGATGGGGGTGGGGGCTCAAATGAGAGGTACCTGGTGATGACTGCTATGCTCCCCCCACCACAGCCATAACAGATATGCTGTGCAATGCAATATCCAGCACATGCAGTTCTTGACCCCAGGACCCTCCGCAACACAGCTACAATGGTCTAACAGTAGGCCACTACAACTGCATAAAGTCAGGGCAATATCTGAAACATATCATCCAGTCCAGTCATGCAACTGTACAGAGAATGTATACCATCATATAGATGCATCTGTTTGTAAATATATTAATATTTACACTGCTACAACATATCTGTATATATATATATATATATATATATATATATATATATATATATATATAGATATATATATATCTGTAGCTTTCTAACACTATATACATATATATTACTATGTATGAACATATATACATGCTAATGGCTACATCGACACATATATGTGTTTACACCTATATGTCTGCATATACACAGCACATTACATATGTGTATGCAGATATAGAGCTATGTAGGTATATATGGACATAGTTACATATATGTCAGCAGATATATATATATATATATATATATATATATATATATATATATATATATATATATATATATATCGGTACATATGGCCATACATCTGTAGACAACAATGGCAGATTGACAAACACACATATGTCCACATGCACCATTACTGGGGTTGAGAGACCCGACACAGTATACGTCTTGTACAACTAGGCATCCCTCACCCATGGCCAAACACATCCACCCTGCAATACACTACCAAGTGTTGCAGATCCCGTAACCAGGACCTGACTCAACATGGGCACAGGAAGTTAAGAGTACAACTTCCCACCTGTATGAATTCAGCCTTGGCACTGTTGACATATCATGTCTGCCTCCCATAGGTAATGTAAAATGCGGTAACCAGCAACATCCCCAGGATACAGATACACAGACACAGATATGCAGATACATATATACATATGTACATATATACATATATACATATATATATATATATATATATATATATATATATATATATATACATATGACTACACATACACATGCAGATATATGTACAGTCGGATACATATGCAGTCGGTGCACACAATATGAAACAGCCACTATGCCTACAGCTAACCCCTGAACAACTGGACACTGTATGGGCCACCCATACAAATGACGGTCATTGCCTGCAACATATACCCACAGAGAAGTCATTGGAAAAACTTCACACACAGGTTTGCAGACATGGAATACCTTTCATTGTGTACTATTACAGTTCTACATGCCATGTCATATAACTGTTCAGACAGTGACATTCATATAAACAGAGGAATGCAACCGTGAAACAGTTATACTAATACAGTAGTCTGGAAAGGTTCACAACCATCACTGTCCAGGCCAAGCCCTTAGATTTGTACCAGTAGTAAGGACTGACTGGGCCACAGGATACCAAACAATCAACAGTGTGTAATGCAGGTGTATAGTTCAGCAGCCGCTATCTTCACTCTGTACAACAGCAGTGGGTGATAAAGACGTCATGTGACCATATGGGTTGTAACTGTGACATAAGGCATAACTGACACCATCACTTGCACACTGAAAAACAGAACAGTCTGTCTGTCAGGAGGCAGTAGGCTTGCAGTAACCAAATATATGTACGTGATGTACATATAGGTGAAGTATATGGCACTTTACATCCAGATACCTTATGGTAGCCCACCCCTAATACCCCCACATATTTAACAGCCTAGGTCATTTATGATGCTCCCCCCACAGACTCAGTAATACAGGGCCATATACCACTGTTACATACACTGGCCTCTGGAGTGCATAAGAGAACACTTGTATTGTGTAGTTGATGGCCACACATATATGGCCCCAGCCCCACCATATGTGTGGGGGATACAACAGACGTGGATGGATGGCAGCAATGGCAGTGTGATATACTCACGGCCCACTACAGAACACCCCCCCCACAGCATGTCATATGTGCAAAGCTTGATATGTAGATCATGTACTGATAGCACTCCACACACACACTGCCAGTGGAATATCAGACACAGGACCTGTGTAGTGGACAAACAACACATGTTAGGCCCACCTCTGGCCACCAAGAGGATAGGCCCACAGTTGAGGGCTATGCAGACAGACTGCATTCCAAGGTAAAGTAGTATGTACACACAGACCCTGTAACACCAGTACTATACAAAGCATAACACGGCTCTACCCACACACTGTCTGTAGTTCCTGAACCTCCTACAAATAAGTAGCTGCCCTGAGTGTGCCAGTTCTCCTGTAGAAGGTATTGCTACCTGCTGTCTGTAACACTGATGCCCACACACACGTAGGACTGTACAAACATCCACAGAATGTCCAGGTTATGTCATGAAATATAACCCCTACTGTACATGATATGTGGGGCGGTCTGATATCTCACTGGCTTGTTGGCGGATATGATGACACTAATTATAGTGTACAGCACATCTGCACCATGCCATGCACAACATATGTACACAGGTTGGCAGAGTTGTGGCTGGCAGCACATACACAGGGCCAATAATGACATGTTGCTGTGATAACCTCATACATTTCCTGTTGTAATGGGGTTTGTGGCAACATATATCCTGTGAGGGATAAGACGCCAGTAACTGTCATGGCTTTCACCATCCACAGACTGCAATCCTCACACTACCGTCTGCAGTCCACAGATAGATGCTCCGCTGGTAACACATGAAACCAAAGGCACAACACACTGCCCTGTCTGCAGATGACCCTGCAGATGGGGATTCCACATAAACATGGAACTGACATGGCAGGTATGGAGACATGTAGGAAAGACATATCCACACACACACTGTTAAACCAACAGTACACCACCTGCAGTATAGCAGCACTTAGGCACATCCCCCTCCTGTGTGTTGCCCTGTTTCCACAGTGTATGTTGTTAGAGGTAAATTCCCAATCCATCGCAGATGCTGGTTGCCAACCAACAGATCTAGTTCCTGCTCACAGTGAATGACAAGGGCCAACACCAATATGATGTTCCTAGATATCGTAGTGTGTTTCCATGCAATTGGCTATGGGAATGTTACCACAGCTGTTCCACATGCAATCAGCTAGGCGAGGGCTGCGATTTGTGAGTGGCCATCAGCTGAGAGCATCACTTAAAATACACATGCTGCTGCCTAAGCAAAGCTGGTGTAGGTCTCCACATCCACCAGAAAGAAAGTGGGAGAGGCAGACAGAGGCAAAGACATGTCAGGGAGGGGTGGGAGAGTAAAACTGCAGCTTGCTCATGTCACACACCTACCAGCACAGGGAATCAAACCCCTGACAACTATGTACTGCATTCACAGTTCAATGCAGTTATTGGATGCTCCATATGGATTCCCTGTTGTGGAGCCCTCAGAACATATCTGTGATGGTGCGTGACATCTGCAACAGGGATATGGTAGCTATATGGTAGGTGACGTACACATGCCTGTCAGCATGAACAGGTGTCAGCATCAACACAGCCACACTCTCACAGGGACATGCACACATCGACACACTTGGCAGGGCCGGGGTACAACTCATCAGTAGCAGGATTGCCACAACACATCACTGTGCAGGCACCACATGCACTGCATGGGTCATACGGAGGTTGCATGGGAAAAGGGTATGAGAAGGTGTCTGACATCTAACAGCATGCTTCTGTATGTCCATGGGGGTTGTAGTGAGTGTGGCTGTGAACATACCCACCATAAAACACACAGACAAACACACAGGGTGCCAGTACTGACATGCATGGGTGCATGTCTGCACGGGTGTGTGGTGGTCGACTGTGGCAGCAGGCTATACAAGGGTAGGTGGTGGGTATACCTTGGCATCAGGCCACATGACAATGGTCTGCATTGTGTCTCAGGGCTGTAGTTTCTGCACTTGCCCACACAAGTGGGTATTGTATCCCCCATCCAGTCACATGGGTGACTATTGTGTGTGGCCAATGCTTTGCATCGCTTGCCATGTATGTGTTTCTTACTCCATGACATGGACGGTGTCTGGGATGTGCACACCTCCCATATGCATGTACAGTGACATGTGGAACTGTACCTGGGGTGTCTGTTGTGAACACAGATTGCCATCATTTGTGCCAGTCTTGCCCACCTGTGGCAGGGACTGGTAATGGGCACCAGGTTTACCTGCACCTACACTGATAGCATGCTGACAGCATTTCTTGGTGTCAGTGGCATCTGTCCATACAGGGCATGTTGTCAGGCATGGTATGTCCATTGTGGGACACATGTGATGGCACCACAGGTGGTGCAGGTGTCCATTGGGGAACATGGGGGAGGTGCACTGTCAGCATGTACGTGCATATTGGACAGAAGACATGCCCTCTGTATCCCACTGTTGTCACTCCATAGTTACTTTCAGTGGCCAATATGCGGTGTACTACCCATATATTGGCTGTTGCCTAGGCATGTGTGTGCATATGAGACATGGGTTGAGAGTGTGCTCTGGGTAATACTGGGGTTGCTAAATGTGATTGCCAAGCCTTGATGTCACTGGTATGGGTATGGCTTTGCACCCCAGCCTCTCAGCTATATTACATCTGTTATCCCTGTACGGTGGACATTGTGCTGTATAGTAGGGCCGCCATATAAGCCATATGTGAAACTCACTCCACATTGGCCACAGGTATCATACGCTCACAACCATCTCTGTACAGGATACGAGATACGAACACACACACACACACACACACACACACACACACACACACACACACACACACACACACACACACACACACACACACACACACACACACACCTGTCATGTCTGGGAGTTTATTACACCTCAGCACTATGCAGTTATAGTACATGCCATGCACATTATTGAAGTATTCCTTCCCCAAGGGTGTATTTCACAATAAATGACATCAGTAGGATTGCCAAAGTAGGCCATTTGAAATGTACTGCGGGTGACTACCCTAAAATGCATTACTCCCTACACAGACAGTGAGACACACACAAAACATCCACAACTGACATGTGTGGGTAGAGAACCCCTGACAGAGGTCTATACCACACTACAGCATGGAGCTGTTGTAGGACACACCACAGGGATTACTAGGGAACTCCTTCTCCAAAGCTGTATTTCACAATGAATGACATCAGCTGGATTGCCTAAGTGGGCCATGTGAAATGTACTGTGTGTGACTAGTCTATAATGCATTGCTCCGTATACAGACATGGACACACACAAATCATTCAGAACTGCCATAGGTGGGGATGGAACCCTGCCACATTTCTAAATCACAATTTAGTGGTACACAGATATAGGACATGCTACAGAGATTACTGAGCTACTATTTTCCCAGAGGTGTATTCCTAAGTGGGTGACATCAGCAGCCTTGCCAAAGTCGAGTATAGGAATTGTAAGGAGTATGGCTACCCTAAAAAGCATTGTTCTCTACATAATCTGAGACAGACAGACATGCACACTAACACAAGCACACAGTTGCCACATCTGGGGTTAGAACACCTACCAAGCTACTTTATCACTCTACAGCAGTACACAGTTACTGGACGTACTATGGTGATTACTGGGCCACAACCTTCCCAGAGGTGTATTTCTAGCTGGGTGACATCAGCAGGCTTGCCAAAGTCGAGCGTAGGAATTGTAATTTGTGTGGCTACCCTAAAATGCATGGCTCTCTACACAGACAGACATGCACACTACTACACACACACAGTTGCCACATCTGGTGTTCGAACACTTACCTAGCTATTTTATCACTCTACAGCAGTACGCAGTTACGGGACATGCTACAGTAATTACTGGGCTGCAGCCTTCCAAGAGGTGTATTTCTAGGTGGGTGACATCAGCAGGCTTGCCAAAGTCGAGTATGGGAAGTGTAAGGAGTGTGGCTACCCTAAAAAGCATTGCTTTCTACACAGACAAAGAAATACGCACCCTAACACACACACAGTTGCTACATCTGGGGTTCAAATACCTACCTAATTACTTTATTAATTTACAGCAGCACGCAGTTACGGGACGTGCTATAGTGATTACTGGGTTACAACCTTTCCAAAGGTGTATTTCTAGGTGGGTGATATCAGCAGGCTTGCCAAAGTCAAGCATAGGAATTGCAATTTGTGTGGCTACCCTAAAATGCATTGCTTTCTACACAGACACACACACTAACCACATCTGGGGTTCGAACACCTACCGAGCAACTTTATCACTCTACAGTGAGTACACAGTCACAGGACATGGTACGGTGATTACTAGGCAATAACCGTCCCAGAAGTGTATTTCTAGGTGGATGACATCAGCAGCCTTGCCAAAGTCAAGTATGGGAATTGTAAGGAGTGTGGCTACCCTAAAAAGCATTGCTCTCTATACAGACAGACATACACACAAACAAAGTTGCCACATCTGGGTTTAGAACACCTACCTAGCTATTTTATCACTCTACAGCAGTATGCAGTTATGGGATGTGCTATGGTGATTACTAGGCCACAATCATCCTGGAGGTGTATTTGTAGGTGGGTGACATCAGCAGGCTTGCCAAAGTAAAGAATAGGAATTGTAATTTGTGTAGCTAACCTAAAATGCATTGCTTTCTACACAGACATGCACACTAATGCACACACAGTTGCCACATATGGGATTTGAAGACCTACCAAGGTGCTTTATCACTTTACAGCAGTACGCAGTTATGGGATGTGCTATGGTGATTACTTAGCTGCTGCTTTCCCAGAGGTGTATTTCTAGGTGGGTGACATCAGCAGCCTTGCCAAAGTGGAGTATGGGAATTGTAAGGAGTGTGGCTACCCTAAAAAAGCACTGCTCTCTACACAGACAAATAGTTACACACACACATACAGTTACCACGTCTGGGTTTAGAACACCCACCTAGCTACTTTATTACTCTGCAGCATTACACAGTTACAGGATGCGCTATAGTGATTGCTGGGCTACAACCTTCCCAGAGGTGTATTTCTAGGTGGGTGACACCAGCAGCCTTGCCAAAGTTGAGTATGGGAATTGTAAGGAGTGTGGCTACCCTAAAAAGCATTACTCTCTACACAGACAGGCACGCACACAGTTGCCACATCTGGGGCTAGAACACCTACCTAGGTGCTTTATCACTCTACAGCAGTACACAGTTACAGGCCACACTATAGTGATTACTGAGCTACAGTCTTCCCAGAGGTGTATTTCTAGGTGGGTGACATCAGCAGGCTTACCAAACTCGAGCATAAGAATTGTAATTTGTGTGGCTACCCTAAAATGCATTGCTCTCTACCCAGACAGACACACACACTAACACATACACAGTTGCCACATCTGGGGTTCAAACACCTACCTAGCTATTTTATTACTCTACAGCAGTGCACAGTTACAGGACATGCAACGGTAATTATTGGGCTACAACCTTCACAGAGGTGTATTTCTAGGTGGATGACATCAGCAGCCTTGCCAAAGTCGAGTATGGGAATTGTATGGAGTGTGGCTACCCTAAAAAGCATTGATCTCTACACAGACAGAGACAGACACACACTTGCCATGTCTGGGGTTAGAACACCGACCTAGGTGCTTTATCACACTACAGCAGTACACAGTTTTGGGATGCACTATAGAGATTACTGGACTACACTTTTCCCAAGGGTGTATTTCAAAGTGGATGACCTCAGCGGGTTTGTCATAGTAAAGCTATGGGGAGGGCAGTGTGTGTGTGTGCACAGGCCATAACCCATTCATCTAGAGGTTGACACACCACATTCAGGCACACGCAGGGTTATATTCCACAGGTACGTGTATACAGCTGCTAGATGACTACTTCCTTGTACAGTCATATTGCACAGCTAGCACTTGCACCACATAGTCTGTAATGCTGACAGATACCGGTGGCTAATGTCTACAGTAAGTGACATCTGAGCATCATGTGGTTGTAGTCATTTGGCTGTGTGCTGGGTGGGATAGGCCTCATAATGGTTGGCTCCTTGTCACAGTCACTCTCTTCCACACATCTATGTATATGTACATTTGGCTTATTATAGTGTATTGTCCTTGGATATATGCATGTATTCCTACCCACTGTGTGTGCAAAGCATGAATGGTGCATACTGAGGAGTGTCTGCACTAACACCTGCGACTGCCAGATATGTCTGGTCCACTGTTGTTTGCAGACACGGGCTTCATTTGATTACGTGTCTGAGCATGCCCAGTATGACCTTTCAATATGCTGTTGACTGACATTGCCTTCATTTCTCTAAGTGTGTGAGCATGCCCAGTATGCCCGTCTGTATAGAATGTGTGGATCAATTCATGGTAGTTTGCACTCCAGTGCAGACCTTTGTGTTGTACACCTACAGGTAGCAACGTGCTTCTGCTGGGTATCTGTCGATCATTTGGCAATATGGGGACAAACTGTGCAGGGGATAGTGTGTACTGTAGGTGATTGTGTCTGTGCTGCTTCAGCTGCATGGTATCGCTGTTAGCAGAGATATTCAGACATGTGTACTGTTATACACAGTGATGTTTTCTGTTCATGTACTGCCAGCTAGACATTCTTGCTCACAGTGCTGTCTTGGGGGACAAGGGTGACTGCAGCTGTGTCCGGTATTGTGGGCAGACACCTACGTATTCATGGTAAGTTATATCATTCTGGAGGGGGAGCTGTGGACACTTGATGCTGGTTCTGTGTATCCTGCTCAGCACCTTGGTAGAGTGCTGGCAGGGGATCCCATACTTGTACACCCATTGATATGACAGTATGGGGTGTATCTTGCTATGGCAATGCCTCAAAGCTGTACAGATTCGCACAGGTTGCCCAGAGGCAGGGGCCATGGGTCAGGACATTAACCCTATTGTGGTGTACGGGCAGGTGTGTAGCCACCCATTTATGTGTTTGCAGACAGAGATAGTGTGGGCACACATCTTGGTGTCAGACCCTGCACATTCCATGCTGCCCGTGCTCCCACCCCCCCCTGTTATTCTAACCTCTTCCATACATTATGCATACATTCTCTGATACTTTCCCTAAAGGTATCACCCCATCACAGGTGTGTGTTAGTGTTGATCCACAGTTCATGCAGTGGGACATGGTGGACATGTTACTGTGGTTTGTCCACATGGCCTTGCATATGGCTAATGTGAAGTGTGTTATGTTATTTGGGTGTCCATGACTTAACATGCATTAGCAGTACGTGTGAGACACAGGCCTTTGGCAGAGGCCTGTGGGGCATTAGGCGTTGCTGCGGGCCACATGTGGCAGGCCATTGAATTCTGTCAGGCCTACAGTCGCAGACTACCATACAGTATATTCCCCTGGGGTGACAGGGTAGGTGTGATAGGCGTTCATGCAAATTCCTTCTATCAGTCTTGATCAGGTGGTGTGGATGCTGGCAGGGTGCAATGTACAGCTAGGGACACACCTGCATGGGACACCTGCACTGCATGCTGCATTCTTCCACTATTGCCATATACAGGAGGGGTCATACTGTACCCATTCCCCACAGCAGGGATATGGCCAGAGAGGTACCTGTGGGTGGTGTTTGCATGAGCTGGGTGCATGTGTGCTATGGACACTACTTGCATCTGACACACAGATATGCATGGGGCATTCCAGGTATGCTGGCATGTGCAGGTACATCAGCTGTTTCCCAATATATCAGTCCTACCACCTTTGTGATCTGCAGGTGTTCGGGCAGACATCACCAGTATCCCCTACTACAGGACCGGTTGCTGTGATGCATACCTGTATGTACAATTCCAAGGGTGTCTCCATTTCACAGTGATACAATATATACTGTATGTCTGGGGTACTTTCCCCTGTGTACTGCTTGTATATCTAGCCCAACAGCCATGCCATGTCAGTCTTTCAGATGGTGACACATATTACCACCATACATTTACATTGGCTTACTGCTATGAAGTGTTATACTGGTGGGGATTATCCTTAGCACTGCAGTTGTGATGGCTTGTCCCTGTCATCAGCAGTAGTGGGCTATGGCCACCAGGTCTTACCTCGACATGCATACATACTGACCACTCTCACACAATATGAAACACACACCATCCTAACACACACAGACCTGCATATTGTGCAAATGCTACAACTTATCCTGCTACCTTGGCCATCTCTGGGCATATCTGCTCCACTCGTATTATACCTACTCATGCATGTTACTACATTTCTACACAGGATTGGGGGGGGGCAAACCTGACTGTTAATACATTTCTACACTGGATTGGGGGTAGGGGCACACCTGACTGTTTCCACATGTCTACATGGGAGTGGGGGAGCACACCTGACTGTTATTACATTGCTATGTAGGATGGGGGGGCACAAGTGACACTTGTACACATTTGCTATGACTGTAATGGTATGTCATGTACTCCATTTCATTCTGTATTGCTAACTATCATGCTGCACAAAAAATAGTTAATATGGTTCCGGTGCAATGAAGGCTGTCTTCCCTTTTTGAAGTAGGTGGGTTTACCAATAAACCAAACCAAAATTTAGAACAAATGAAACCTTTTAATTGACATATAGTAGGTCATACAAGCTCTTAATCCAGTTTGCTTGTATGACCTACTATATGTCGATTAAAAGGTTTCATTTGTTCTAAATTTTGGTTTGGTTTATTGGTAAAACCAACTACTTCAAAAAGGAAGACAGCCTTCATTGTCCCGGAACCATATTGACTATTTTTTGTGCTGCTTGCACTTTGGTTTGGTAACTATCATGCTGTCTAGAGGCACACCAGTGTACTACAGATCGTGGCTTTGGTTGCCCTACTTATTGTCTGATGTCCTACCCTTCAGAACTGACATCCCACTGCCTGCCCTGCTGTGGTCTGTCTGTGTATGCCAGGGGTTGGGGTTAACCATAGTCATCATTCTGACTTGCATGGCAGAATACTGATGTTAGTTAGACTGCTTTTTTTAGGTTTATTTTCTTATTTCCCCGCCGCTGCTCTATCTTTAAACAGCCATGATCAGCGGACATATAATAAAAGTTGTATTTTGTACATTTTGCATTGTTTGCAATGCCAATGGCCTTATACTTGGCCATTGGCATGCTTCCTCAATGATATGCAGCCTTTATTTGGAGCTGTCATGTCCCCGTTTTGGATTTTGCAGAACCGTACTCGGTTACTAACCAAATACATTTCTGCATATTATGCTAGTCCTGCACGCCCTGATTCCAACTTCCTGGATAGCAGATTTACCTCATTTGCATGGTTTTCACCTGCAAATGGGGTAATTTGTATACAGGGGCTGGGAACGTGCAGCACTAGTGCAAGAGCGCTCACGCACGTCAAACGAGCACGTACATGGATCGCTCGGCCGCCATATTGCCAACATTACCTCTTACATTAATCATGCATACCGTGCAAGCTTTTGAGAATCTGGGGGTCGGTCTTTATTTCATACTTCATATTTCACATATTCCATAAAAGAGCTTTTCATTCTGATAACAGTGAGCTCACTCTATGTAGTGTTTATAAACCTGGCAGGTCTTCTTTATTTAAGTTGACCAAGAGAACGAAGTTAGAAGCAGCTATATATGCTGAGTAGTGTGGCATCCATCATCCTCCCTGTTATTTTAACATATTTTTTCTATTGTGAGTTATTCATGCTTCAGTACAACTTTCTACAAATTTTCTAGTGTTATTCTGTATTTTAAATATTCTGTCATAACCATGTGGGACGTGTAAATTCCTTATCAGATACAAAACAATTGATGAAATCGTAACCTTAACTGCACAAATTGTCCCTGTTAGAGTACTGATTTTAATATTTTGACTTGCAGAACTGTCACTGATTTTTTTCTTCATTTGTTTTTTTTTTTTTAATTTTTATCAGTGGTATCTTAAATATATTTTTCTTTCATTGTACCTAATTAAATCTGGTCAAATTTCTGTTGTATCTTACTAGAGTTGTCCAAACCTCTTTCTTTCCCTACACTAGCAACTAATACTTCCTACCTTTTTTTTCCATTAGTACACAATTATCAGCAAACACACTAAGCCAGTACCTACTTTTTTGTCTTGAAAAGTTATTTCTAGTTCTTTACTGAAGGTTAAAGCAAGTTCTTCAATGTTTATGTCTTTCGGCTTTTCCCGGTTAGGGGTCGCCACAGCGGAACTCCAGTCCGCTAATGATTGGCAGTAGAGTTTTACGTGCTGGCTTGCCGGGCCTAACGCACAACCTTCAACGAAGGAATGCCCGTTCACGCATGTCGACACACCGAAGACGCTCTAACTGAGAATCGAATGGGCAACATCTAACTGTGAGGCAACAACGCTACCGCAGCACCACCACCGCAGTCTTCAATCACTATCATAAATAATACAGGTAACAAAGGATAACCTTATTAACTAGTCTTGCTAATGTTTATACTATTGTTCACATCATTATTAATTAATACATGTGTTTGTTGGTCCTTGTCCATCACTTGTAAATGCCAGGAAATTATCACCAAACTTTTTAGTTTTAAGAATGTCAAACATGGATTCCCAGTTGACTGTGTTAAATGATTTTTTGATGTAAAATAATGCAAAACCTAAAGAAAGAATCATAAGTTTCCCTTTTCCAGTTTAAAAAGTAGCTAGAGAAATAAAGATGAAAAGTAGTCTACATTTAGAAGTCACATATAAATCAAAATTGTCATTTTTTAATCAGTTTAAGTAACATCTTCTCTTATGTATTAAACAGCACTTTTGCAGGAATGTCAATTATTTTTTAAGGAAATATTCTAACCATTTCCCCTGAATTTACTGATGCCTTTTGTGTCTAATAACAATAAACACTTTTGCTAACAAGTTGTGTAATTATTGATATCCTTATGTGTAGAATTCATTAGTAAAGCTATTTGGACCCCTGTGTTATTTATTTTTTACTTTTAACTGGCATGCTTACCTCTGCTATTATAATGTCAGAATCCAAATATATACTGTCATACTTTATAAACTTATTCAAAAATAAATTATACCAGTACCATTTCTGCACATATGAATCTTCTCATTTATTATGAGTTCTAGATCAGTCTATATTTCACAAATACAGTTTTGCAAACAGTTGTCCTTCTGTGGGTTACAAAACCTAACAAAGACATTTATGAGAAATCCTGAAAGGAGACATAATATTAATAGGTAGCATAACATTTTCAGTTCTGTCTAGGCTGTCTACAGAGTTTTGAGGTTGCATTAAAACTGCAGTGTGGAATGGCTTACCTCCATTTTAACATCAGGTATTCCTAGACCATGGACAAAAGTAAATATGGTCTTCATATTGATCACTGGTACAGTAGCCTAAGATTCATGGGGTTATATCCTGCAAGGATTTAACAGCATGCCAGCTTCCAAAATTTCAGAGAACCTTGCACAGACCCAAACCATTATTCGTCTTAAGTTGAGCTGACTACAAAGACCCCTCAGAGCCTTCCTTCTGCTGAAGAGTACACTCCTCCTAGGCTTTTGAGGCTCAACAGTCCCATTGTGTTGCTACATTGCTGGGCAGATAAGTTCCCTTCTGGGGAAAAAACTTCCTTTAAAAAAATGTTTGTTTGATAACACTTCTTTTCATGGAACTTATTTTAAAGCTAGGTGCTTGTCTTTTAATGGACTGCCATAAGACTGAATGGTACTTTTAAATGGGAGTGCTCCTTTTTCCTGTCAGTTTCAAAGTTATTTAAAGTACTTAAAATACTTTGTTTTTCTATGGAGAAATTGTGTTTATTTTACTTTTTAGGGCTGGCAAAGTGTTGCGTTTTTCTGTGAAAAAGTGACTTTTAAAGACTTTACATTTTTGAAGGTTTTGATGAGTGTTTTTCCCAGGAATAAAGTACCATTTTCAACTTTACCATGAAACAAACTGTTGGCCCCACAACTGGGCCTTCATCCAGCCCCAAAAAGAAAAGAATTAAGCAAACACAGTGGGCTAGCAATTTGCCTCAACCACAGGTGGGTAACTCTCCGGTGGCCATTAGCTGTACTTCAGACCACTCATCTTTTACCTTAGATCCCTCTGA